>NW_027100720.1:563811-758811 GCF_040412425.1 Macrobrachium rosenbergii | reverse complement strand
GAATAATTGCTTGTTTCATTGACAATGACGGATTTTGAATATTCCTTTATTACTGGCAGCAAAATGATTTTTACTTTTCCCCTGACTTTTGACCGCCATCATCAACCAAACAATGAAATGGAATCTGTCACAAGGACAAGGGATAATCCCAGGCCCTATTCCCAAGGTAGTATTCCAGCGTTCAGGCCCACCAAACTCAACGCAGGTTGAAGGTAAACGGGGGCAGAAAACAACAACCATCATTTTCATCAAAAGGATTCCGACATCTCACGTACCACCTATACGTCGTATCAAAATGTGTGCCATGGAAATGCGATTCTCACCTAACAAAAGTCCATATTCACTAGTGATCAAAATATATTGTTGTGTCATATATGTAAGCAGCATTGTCATGGATATAATTTTCTATCTTTGATATTTTTCTTTATTCAGATATTTTGCTACTGCTTCATTACTTTCACTTACAAGAAAAGTGATTAGCAACGAAGGAACAAATAAAGAAGAGATGGGGTCGAGCATTATTGGTGAGGTTTCCTTTAGGCTATGAATAATCCTGGGTAGGGTAAGTACTTATATTGCCCCCTGCAGCGTGTACCATGGGACAATGACTAATCGCTTTATAGACTAGGGTTGTTTCTTTTTTTTGCACGTGGCTGATTACCATTCGTAATATGGAGACAAGGTTTGAATAAAAGGTGAATGGGGAATAGATAAAGAACATAAAAACACTGCGGAAATTTCAGACTACAGAAAATTGTTAGGGTGTCTAATAGTCTTTTTTTCAATTACCTACATCGCTTAGGCCAAAAATAACAAAAGAATTCACCACTTGTAGACTGCAAACATATAACCTGCTAGAATAATCTTTACAGGTAAAGGAGAGGCTCAAGGGAAACAATTATACGTCTCCTTTTATCCTTTAAACCTGAATCTATATAAATTATTTACTTTATATGGCACACAAAGATAGTATCATTTTTCTCAGTGTATATTTATTATTTGGCAGCAGCTGTACTAACCAAGAAAAATAAATACCTGCCATTCTTACCGTTTTATGGTCTTATATCTCTCTCAGAAGGTCTCTCTCTCTCTCTCTCTCTCTCTCTCATAAACACTTTCCTGGTAAAACGGCATTCCCAGTATTATAGAAGTGTCGGAGATATTTTTTTTTTCTGAATAGCAGTCTTAAAATAATAGTGTAACACAAATAATGTACATCTAAAAAATATGTATTCTACTTGAATAGATAAAATTCCTATCAATTTGCAAGAATGTATAATAAGATATTAGAAGTTATTCCATATTCCTGAAATATAAAATACGATTGACATAAACTAGTAAATATATAAAATCACCCACAGTCCACAGAATTTTATAAGTCTATGTATATGTCTGAATGGTAAAACCAAAGTAAGACCAATGCCAACGTTAGTCTCTTATACAAGAGCTCAGACAGTGTTGATAAATCTGAATTTCTAGATTGCGTATCCCTTGTCAGCTGGGTGCTTGATCATTGCTAAAAATATTACCCAGAAATGTAGTTAATATTGCAACCAATATTGTGATTGTGTCTACTTACTCTCCAATGTTATTGATGTGCAATTAGAAGGAATAAATTATTGATAAAAATTTTATTCTGTCAAAAGTCTCTCTCTTTCTCTCTCTCTCTCTCTCTCTCTCTCTCTCTCTCTCTCTCTCTCTTTCTCTCTCTCTTTTTTTTTTTGCCCAGCTAGTGGAATAGTAAGCGGAACCATAAAAATGTTGAACATTCTTTATAATTAGTTTTCAGAAGGATATACAAATAATTTTTAACTATAATACACAACTGTGATGTAGCTGTCCATGGATTCAAACAGAATTAGAGAAAATGACAAAAAAAAGAAGACAGTGTCATCCTCAATCAGTGCAGTGCTTATACCTCTGGCAACAGTGGATATATAGTACTTATCCTATGTTTATTTATTTGTGTTGTTACATTAATTGGATAATATCTATATCACGGATCGCTACTATCACAATATTATCATATAAATAAAACAGGTTAATTTTGTAGCAAAACAACAACAGTATTACAATGATTGTTTGTGATTTCGCGTCTGGTAGCATGCTCTGGTGACTAAATCTGAAAACCTCCAATTGTTGTAAGTGTGAGGTCTCATCTCGGCCGTAATCAAAGGGTTAATTGTGTCATTCGCCATAGTGTTGATACTATATCGAACTTCATCTAAAGACCTGTCCCAATGTGTATCGGAACCGCCCACTGTCATGCGTAAAGCTTCGATTATTTTCCGATTCGCCCTCTCACATAACCCGTTCGCTTCTGGCCTATACGGGATTATAGATACTTTGTTTATTCCCAGTAAATTGGCAAGACTCTCTAAAGTCTTATTAATAAATTCCCTACCATTGTCTGTGAGCAGACATTCAGGAACACCATATTTACAAATTATCCCCTTAAAGAACGCTATAGCTACTTCCTCAGCTGACTTGTATTTCAGTGGGAAAATCTCGACAAAACGAGTCAACTCGTCAACAACTACTAATAGATGTCTATATCCATAAGCAGATTCTGAGAAATTACCCAGAATATCCATATGCACTCCCTGAAACGGCCTATTTGGTATGGAATATGAACCCAAACGACACGACACTGTCGTCGCCGGCTTATTCGCATTGCAAATAGCGCAATTCTTCACAAAGGCTTCTACTGCGGAAAACGTATTTTTCCAAAAGAACTTTGACCTGACGTTTTCATACGTCTTGTCAACACCTAAATGAGGAGAACCAAATTTACAATGTACAATATCTAGAACTTGTGGTACTAGACTCTCTGGCACGATGATTTGTGTAATTTCACCCATGCTTAGAGTACTTCGCAAGTTATACTTAACTTTCCTAACTAATAAATTATTCTCCAACTTTAGTCCAGAAAAAGGCAATTTATACCCTTTCTTCGGTGAAACTCCTTTGAGAAATGCCTTAGCATCTGATAGTAATTTATCTTCATCTTGCTTCTCTTCGAGCAAAGGTATGTCCCAAGTGACATTTTCACCAGTAACATAACACACAGCGTTTCCCTCAACATCACGAATAACAATCTCTTCCGAGACTGCCGACTCACTATTTCTCTCCGAAGTATGCACTGTAGGAACGTGTTTGTCCTCTACATAAAATATCTCAGAACTACTATTATCACAGGATTCGGTATGTACTCACTCATCCTCAACCGGAAAATATCTGCTCAATGCATCTGCAACCACATTATGCTTACCTTCAATGTATTTGAGGCTTGCATCAAAATCTCTCAATGTCAAAAACCACCGTGCTCTCTTGGGCGATAAATTTGACTTATTAAAAAGCTCTAGCAATGGTTGATGATCTGTAAAAATCTCAACTTTATTTCCCAACAACAACATCTTGAAATGAACAAGGCTAGAGATGACTGCGAAAGCCTCCTTGTCCACAACTGACATCAGCCTTTCGTTACTACCACTCGTTTTGAACTTTCTGCTATAAAAAGCAATTGGGTGTAATTTTCCCTCAAATTTCTGCATCAAACACGCACCTATACCTTCCTGACTCGCATCAGTCACCAAGGTGAATGGTTGACTAAAATCTGGAAACTTCAAAACAGGTGGGTTCACCAAAGCATCTTTAAGCTTCTCAAAAGCTAATTGCTGACTGTCACTCCAAACAAATTTAACGTCTTCTTGTAATAGATCTGTCAATGGAGATGCTATTGTAGAAAAATTCTGCACAAAACGGCGAAAGAAACCCGACATACCTAGGAATGAATCTGCTTCCTGGTTTTGGGAACTGGAAAACTCACGATAGCCTTGATTTTGTCATCATTCACTCTGACTCCTTCTTTAGAGATAACATGACCTAGATAGACAATTTTTCTCTTCAGAAACTCACATTTAGCCAATTTGACCTTTAATCCAGCGAACTGTAATCGCTTGAGGACTTCTTTTAACACCTTTAGATGTTCTTCAATTGTATCTGTGCATATGAGAATGTCATCCATGTACACAAACACCGACTTTCCTAACAAACCGTGAAGTACTGTATTAACTAGCCTAGTAAGTGTTATTGGGGACCCTTGTAATCCGAAAGGCATCCTATTAAACTCATAATGCCCCTTTGGTATAGAAAATGCCGTAAATTTATGACTATCCTCACTAAGTGGAACTTGCAAAAATCCCTGCATAAGATCTATAGACGAATATATATTCTTGCCACCGATCTCAACAAACAAATCAGGCAAACAAGCTACAGGGTATCTATCTGGGCATGTCTTTTCGTTCAATTTACGAAAGTCTACGCATACTCTGATGTTACCGTCTTTTTTTGGGACCGCTAGTAAAGGAAAATTAAAAGGCGAGGAACTGGGCCTAATAATACCTTCCGACTCCCACTTCTGAATTTCCTTTTCTACTTCTTCTCTGATCTTAAAAGGAATTCGATATGCTGGAATATATATGGGATTTGTACCTTTCTCTAGGCGGATTGAATGTTCTAAAACATCTGTAACCCCTAGTTTATCTCCCTTCAAAGCAATAATATCTAAATATTCTTTCAACATTCTCTCTACTTTATCTGAATACTCGGAATAATCAGCTTTTGCCAAATGTTCGTGAAGAACTTGACTTCTGAATTGTAGCTCCTCACTGGGAAACATATTACCGTCTCCACAAAAACTCACTATCTTATGTTCTTCCTTAAACTCTTCAAAATCAATTACGTAAGTACCCTTGTGATATTTTTTCACTGAGTCTTGATAGCTTACAAATTCTACTGTAGTTACGCCTGCGACTGAAACTTCATTTACTGACACCGTACTCACAACATCTTTGAATTTCTCAGTTCCCTCAGCAACGCATACTTGAGAAGGAAAATTTTTCTCTTTCACCCGCACTTTAATCAATGTAGGAACTCGCGGGTGCAATTCAATATCTTCTAACAAAAATCCTTTGAAAGACTTTTGCAGAATGTCTTCATTCTCTAATGAATGTGTTACACATGTCGCAGTCGGCGTCTTGGGTTTCTCACAAGTTTTTTCCATGTGTCTGTATGGAACGAAACAACCTGGCTCACCTATTGTAATCCCCTGAATTCTCGTAAGAATGTTGATGTTATGTCGCATGCAAGAAGGGTGTCCTAGCAAAACCATTTCACCTAAGGCTAATCCTTCTATGACCAAAAGCGTAAGAGATGACGAACCTAAGATATTCAATTTTCTCGCCTGTACATCACACACTGTCTCATTAGTAGGGACTAATTTACACCCTGGAAATTTCGAGTGAAAAAGATCAGCATCTATCAGGTTAACTGAGCTGCCAGAATCAATGAAGATAGAAATTTCAATGCCATTAGAAAACCCACGTACAATCGGCCTATATTCCGGTGACTCTAAGACCTGATTGCTCATTATCCTGTGTCCGTCTTCGAACTTATCTTGTGAAAATTCTGATGTTCGTTTGTGTACCTAGAACTTGCATCATGTGGAATTCTTCTGTCATATCTAGCAAAACTGCCCCGTGTTTTCCCTGAATATTCTCTATTCTTTGTGGCTTGGCAAAATTTCCACCCATGGTCTGAAGATTTGCAAGCTGAACAATATCTCACTCTGCAATTTGACTTACTATGTCCTACTTTATCACAGTTAAAACAACGAATTGTTGTTACTGATCTCTCTGAGGTTTTCTTCAATTCCACCTGTGCACATGCCTTCGCTCCTGCATCGTTTCCTAGATGTGAGGAATTTGCATTATTCTGTGGTTTTGAAACGTGCTGAAATTTTAGCACCTCCCTTCACAAAACTACTGTCCAGCATCGGACATTTTGATAGATTTTTGTTAATCTGTGCAAACAAAAAGGATTCATCTGTATCCTGATCAATTCTTTTATCAAAACTATCTGTAATTACATCTGGGACTGACGTTAAAAGGCAGGCAAAGTGTAGCAGTTTTTCAAAATTATCTAAAGAGATATTATTTCCATTTACCCATGGAGAGTTTTTCATAGATTTCTTTATCTCACCTACTGCATCAAATAAGCGAGCACTGTACGCGATTAATGAATCGTTACCTTTCCTAGTTCTGATAAGCGCTCGCAGATTCCGAACAATGCATTCGCGGTCAATCCCGCTATATGACGCACGTAAAAATTCCTGAAGTTGTTTCCAAGTTTTACACTTTCTGAACCCGAAACTGCGTGCTCATTCTCCAATGTCCCCTTTGTCTAAGTCCAGGAACGCTTTTGCTTCTGTTAAAGCTTCAGCGCCATCTGTGATTTTCTTAGAATTCAGATATTATTTACTGATTCAATAAATGTCTCCACATTCTGAGTTAATTTCCCATCAACTAGGCCCTTAAAATTGGTAATACCTGGATTGAAGTTCGTCAGCCTATGAGTCACAATTGACTGTGACGTACCTGCGTCTGGGTCTGACATTTTGTGAGTGATCAAACGTCCCCGATCGTAGAACATTAAAAGAAAAGGAAAGAAAGGCGAAAGATAACCCTCCCCTAAAAAAGACAAGGAAGAAAACATAAGACTTGCCTTATCACTCGTGACTTGCTAACAGAAAACGGAGCTTGCGAGAGTGGGAAGTTCACCAACTTGAAGAAGTGACAGAAGATGATATCTTCGCTTAGAAATTGCAAAGCTCATCATGCACCAAATTAACTCACAATCGCCACTATTCACACTTATTTGGGTGTTTTCTTAACCCCAAGCTACTCTACATGTCACCCAGATCTATTTTCACAATTTGCCACTCCCGAATACTTAAATAGAACGAAAAAATCACCGTGTTAATGCGTGATCTTCGGCCTATAGTTCCCCCATCGTGCTTGGTCTTAAGACTGATCATCATTTGCTCTCGGCTAGTCTGCTATCAACGAGCGCCTCGGGCTCAATGTTATCAATTAGCCTATTTCTATCTCCCTATTTCGCTATCTTAACCCCAAATGAAACTTTTTAACCGCTGCCACCAATAAAATCTGTTATCCCCCTTAAAACAGACTCACCATTAGCATTCGTCTCGCGCATTCTCCCTCTCTCTCTCTCTCTCTCTCTCGAATATCATCCTCAAAAGGAATGGATCATCTAAGGAAACACGATCTTTCCTACAAAAATAGATTTATTATTCAAAGCAACCCAACAAGTAATGAATGAACAAAGAAAAGATTAAAATGCATCATAAATTAATTATCAAGTCAAAATAATCTAACTCTGACTAAAAGTCTTAAGATAGCTAAAAGCCTTTAAATTCAAAACTCTCACATACTCCATCTTAGACATTATAAGTCTGGTCTTAAGTCAACCACATGAGAAATACCGACATTGCAAAGGTTTTGCATTGTCCTCTCTATAACCACAATGTCATCACCATGTTACCACAGTGTCACCACAGACATCTGTCGAAAGAATTAAGCACAATAGTAATCTCCCAAAAATATACAAGTGCAAAACATAATAATGAAAGTCTAAAATGCATGATTAATAATGGTAAGCAAAACATAATAAAATAGAATATTAAAGCAGCATGAATGGTTATGTTCAACTTTCCACACAAGTTCATAAATGTCTTGAAACACGGTAAAAATTCACAAGTCCACAGTTCACACAGAAAAAAGAAGAGTCTGAATTTTACCTTATTCTGCCAGTTCTAAGAGATTGGAACACTCAAAGCCACGTCTTGACGATTTCGCTCTAGCTTCGCTAATGAACGATCAGACTTATTTTTGGGCAGAATTAGACACAAAATCTATATTTTCTAACGTACGAACTCATGTACTCACATACCAACTCGGTCATCTGTTTCACATACCAGAGCCAATATTGTGTGTTCATCACGCCAAACAGCTGAGGTAACCAACTATTTGCTGAATGCAATGATTTTGCGACTGTCGGTTTGACCTAGTACCATCTCACAGCTATCTCTCTTTCATCACATCTTACAGTATTGCAGATATGAACTGAATATATGTGTCCCTTAAATATATACAGTACTGCCTGCATGTACAGTGTTGTACTTTAAGATGAAAAAAAACGCACAGTTCTCTATTGATTTTATATCATAATGTACTTAAATAGGCATCAAGAGTACAGTAACCAACTTACAAACAATTCAACATACAACTGGCCATCTGGAACATAACTCTTTCGTAAGTAGGGTGGTGTCTGTGTCCTGTATTTAGAGATTGATCTGCCATTCTACATTCAAGGGGTCATTCAACTACAGTCGTTTCAAACACATCCATTAAGTGTACTTTTGGATATGGACTGACCCAGGCTACTCCTCACCTACAGAGGTAAATTTCCTAAATTCCGAAAGTGTCGTGAAGGTAATACGAGAAATTGTGCCTTTTTGAGAGGTAGACCCTTTGTTCTGCGTTTGAGGGAGTGGTGTATTACACAACACGAGTATTCGTACTTAACCACCATTTCCCCTCCACTTTCTACAAAGTACATTGCTCCTGCAAATCTCCTTCAACCAGGGTAGAAGATATGTGCACTGCCATTTGCTCAGAAGAAAATATTCTTCAAAGATTTCCTCATCCAGCTCAACTGTCTTTTGTCAAAGTATTGTAGACTCCAGCTGTGGAGCAATTCAGCAGGAACCAGTGAGACTGCCATCATTGTTTCACTGTGTGTTTACTGTTATTTTGAATGACAAACCTTCTTATATTATGACAGCATGATTAATAACTCCTCCTCCTCCTCCTCCTCCTCCTCCTCCTCCTCCTCCTCCTCCTCCTCCTCCTCCTCCTCCTCCTCCTCCTCCTCCACAAATCAGGTACAGACTCGCAATCTGTTTGTCGGTAGACAGACAGATGGCGATATCAAGAGACATAATTAACATACAGTGATGAAATATATATCAATGGAAAGGCCAGGAAATTCTACATATGGCCAATTGCATGAGATTCGAGACAGGTTAATGGATACAATGCAGTAGCATAATATATGTGAAATGGAGAGACGTTTGGCGTCTTCACAAACAGAGACACACATACAGTTTGATGCGGAAGATTCGTTGGAACATTATGAGTACATGATTAGAATGCTTGGTATGGTTGAAATCGTGTTCCTGTAGAGAAAGAAAACGAGACGCTCCTGCTTTGTCCTGTCCACTCTGATGGATGACGAGTGACGAACACACGTACACACACGTGTTTGGAAGAGACAGCATCGGGCTCTTACAAGATGACTTGATCAAATATTTTAGTAAATCCAAGATTTAATTGTTGCCTAAATCCAATACTGTTAATTCTAATCCCAGTCATTTGCCACTAGATTGTCTCTTCCTGGTTTTTTATTTACCAAGTAATCATTGCAGTGAAAGAGATATTAGTATTACGAAAGGTTTGAAAGTTACCAAAATGGCTATTAATTACAGAGGAAGGGGTCAGGGCTTGTAGGCATTTCTGTATTAGGTTTTTCAGAGGGAATATGACCTAACCAGACTTACCTTTACTTAATCTAACCCGTCTTAACTCTGCTTTTGGGGCTTTGCTCCCACTAGATACCTCCCATCCAAAGTAATCCGTGGCCCCTTACTCTGCATTCTAGCCCAAAATGGCCTTTGGAGAATTGGACGGAGGATGGATTTAGATTTAGGAGGCCTTGTCCTGGCATGGGCTCTTGCTTTCCAGCAGCCTGTAACTTAAGGAGAATTGGTACCAGTAGCAGCCCTTTATACCCACTATTGCTTTGACAGAAAAAGAAAAAAATGGGAAAAGGCATGACTTGTAAAAACTAGGGAATGGTTCTGGCATAACAATCGTTCACAAAGAAGGAAATGAGTCTTGAAGAGTTTGGGATCCCAACAATTATCTCAACAGAGGAGTCCCACTGGGCCAGAATCTCTCCCTCCTTGCTTGCCTGGCACAGGGGACACCGACACATTCCCTCCTTCTTACAAATTGTTTTTAATTGTGTTAATCTAATTCCAACAATTATGACTTTTAGGTCTTTAGGCTATTTACAAAATCATTTATATTCATCATATCACAGTTCAAGAATAAGTAAGATTTTCCTGTTTGCAAAATTTTGCACCACACATTTACCTACCTGGTTGTGATATTCTTAGTTTTGTTTGGTAATAGTAGTCACACTGTTGTATGTATCTGTATTCATACATGTAATTATTATTGGAAGCGCAAAGTCCCAAAAAGTTATGATGCCTTCATGAATTGATAGGCAAGTGCCCTTTAGCCTGACACGGTACTCATTTCTTGTTGTATTGTCCTCTTGAGTATTTTAGTTGTTTGCATTGTTGCTTATTTCTTGCCTAACAAGTGATAAACTCTTTGTCCAATTGCCTTTTTGACTGCATATATTGTACAGTTCACATTTAGAAAATTGATGGTATGGCTTGATATGGCTTTCTGACTAATACTCATATTTCATAACTGAAATTATAAAATATGGAAAAGTCTCCTAAAGCTTCTGTTGCTATAGTTACAAGTATACTTCTGCCTAAAGTCTGCCTACATAAGCAGATTTCCCAGTTGTTTCTTCAGTGCTGAAACCCAACTGTGCAGATACCAATCGGGCCATTACCTGTACCAGTAAGTGCATAGCCAATATACACCACACCCCTTTACATTGACCATCAAAATAGATAAACATTACATCACAGCAAGTGAATGTCCTATATAAAATATAGCAAATGCGGTGAAAAAAAGCAAATTCTTTTCCATGATTTGAAGTGGATGAATGATTTTGTAGTTCAACTGTTGACTTATAGGTTAAAATAGTGGATGTTGGATTTTTAACACAAGGAGAATAATTGTAATCAAGATTGTTCATGACAATCTCTGAGGGGGTAGTGACGACTCTCTCTCTCTCTCTCTCTCTCTCTCTCTCTCTCTCTCTCTCTCTCTCTCTCTCTCTCTCTCTCTCTCCTATGACATAATTATCGATGCTATTAAAAGAAACTTCAAAATGAAGGAAATGAGTCTTTAAAAAGAGTCTGGAATCTCAAGAATTATCTCAACATAGAGGAGTTCCACTGGGCCAGAATCCCTCCCGCCTTGCTTACCTGACACAGGGGATACCGACATATACTGACATCTTTCCAATCTCTCAGGAATTGTTTGTAATTTTTTTTTTTTTGTAATTCCATTTTCGACAATTATGACTTTTTAGGTCAGTAATTAATTTATGAATTCATTCTTATTTTTCAAATCGCACTCAAAAATAGGTAGGGTCCCCCTGTTTTGTAAAATTTTTGCATAAAACATTTACCTACTAGGATGCAATATGTTTATTTTTATTTGTAGTTTTCATAGTTGTGTATCTTTTACGCTCAGTGGACCAATGCAAACATTAGATTATTGGAAGCGCAAAACCCTGTGAAGGTATTTGTGCTGTAAAAGAAAAATGTATGAAATTGCAATCATGAATTGAGAGGCACATTCCTCTTACTTGATAAGTAGCTAATTGCTTGTTGTGTTGTCCTTTTGACTTGTTTATTGTTTGCACTGTTGTTTATTTTTACCTGACAATGAATTAATTACTTGTTAAATATGTTCTTTAGACTGCTTATTCTGTGTTCTTCATTTTTAGATCATGATACTTTGGTTTTATTTTACTTTCTGACTAATTTTCACATTTCATTGCTGAAGTGTTGTGAAGCCTCTGAAGGTTCTATAGTTATAGCTACAAATGTTGTGCATAAAGAACTTTGGATCTTGTAACTCTAACAGAAAAGCAAGCCTGCCTACACGAGCAGATTGCCTCAGTTGTTTCTTTAATGCTGAAATCCAACAGTGCAGATACCAATCAGGCCATCACCTATACCAGTAAGTACACAGCCATTATACACAGCACTGATGAGTAGTCATACACAGCCACCATTTCCCCTTCACTTTCTACAAAGTACCTTGTCTTTGACATCTTGCTCAACCAGGTATAGAAGTGGTAATATGTGAAACTACTACTGCAGATTATGTAACCCAAGCAAACCCACAAAAATATGGGGTTGTTGGCATTGTTTGGATGCCCACATCTTGCATATTTGACAAAATCCGTGAAAGCAGTATCAGAAATACAGAAACAACCCTACTCAGAAACATTCAGAGATACAAACAAACTGAATCGCAAATTAAAATTGTGTTCAGAGCACTCTCCTTTGCCACACGTATGTTCAGATTTTGTTTTGCGTACCTATTCTGTACATACAGTACTGTATGTACAGTGTATTGTACTTTAAGATGAGAAAATGTACAGTTCTGTATTGATTGTATATCATACTGTACTCAAATAGGCATGAAGAATACAGTAACAAACTTATAAATAATTCAACATACAAACAGCCGTCTGGAACGTAACTCTTTCGTAAGTAGGGTGGTGTCTGTGTCTCTTATTTAGAGGTTGATCTGCCATTCTGCATTCAAGGGGTTATTTCAAACATTCAACTGAACAGTCAGGTTTCAAACAACATGTTGAAGGTAATATGAGAAATTTTGCCTTTTTGAGAACACGTGGCCTCACACCAAGCATGGAGGCCTAGGAGGCTAAGTTTACGTTCAGACACGGTGAGTAGCCCAGGCTTCTGCTCACCTGCAAGAACAATTTCTTAAGAAATGTGCAGGTATTATAACAATTTGGACCAACTCCCATTAAGGGGTAGCTTAGGCTAGTCCACATGTTTGACGTTCAGTGTCACAAGGGCAATGGGGGGTGTGAGAGGGGTGAAGCGCTCCCATCCAGGTTAGGGCAAGGTGCCCTAAGTCTGATTAGGTTAAGTTTTGGTTTGTTTGGTCAGGTCTAAGTGCCAAAGCACATGTCCAAATGGAAACTTAGGCTCGATTATCTTAATGACCGGGCAAAATACCCTATAATTATAGGTTACTTGAAAAAAAAAATCGAAAACAATGGGTCAGTGCCAAATTTTGGTAAATTCCGTAGTTTTTAGTAATTCAGTTCACATATAGAGAAAAATAGTTAGGTATTTTTCCTTCAATTTTGACTTCATTTCTTTTTCAGAATCAGGGTACAGTAGTCATTCACTGCCACCAAAGTTGGTCTGGAAGCAAAATAAAGCCAAAGCATCAATTTCTCATGACGAAGAATGCAGTGGAAGCAGCCACCAAAAGGGCAATTTGATGAGTCTTTAATCACTTGTCAGGGAAGAAATGAGCGACAGTGCAAACAACAAGCAAATCAAAAGGACAATACAACAAGTAATGAGTTCCTCGTCAGGCGAAGGAACGTGCGTATCAATTCTTGAAGGAAAAACCATATTTATATTCTTTTTATTCACAGCACACGAACCTTTTCAGGACTTTGCACTCTTAATAATAACACAACTCCATGTTCATTCTCAGGTACTCTACCAAGTGAATACTATTACCAAACAAAAGTAAGAATATCACCACCTAGTAGGCAAATGTTTGGGGCAAAATTTTGCAAATTGAAAAAACTTACTTAATATTAACTGTGATATGATGAATATGAATGATTTCGTAAATACCCTAAGGACATGAAAGTAATAATTGTTGGAATTAGATTTTTAACACAAAAACAATTTGTGAGATAGGGGAGGTGTCAGTGTACCCTGTGCCAGGCAAGCAATGTGGGAGGGATTCTGGCCCTGGGGGACTCCCCCTGTTGAGATAATTCTTGAGATCCCAGACTCTTGAAGACTCATTTCCTACATTATGAAGTTTCTTTTTAAAGCAGCATTTATTATATCCTATGAGAGAGAGAGAGAGAGAGAGAGAGAGAGAGAGAGAGAGAGAGAGAGAGAGAGAGAGAGAGAGAGAGAAGCTTTCCAATTAGAGTACTGCTCTTGTTTTTCTTGCTAGCTTCTACAAGTCATGTCGTTTCCCATTTTTTTTATTCCTCTTTCTGTCAAAGCAATAGTGGGTATAAAGGGCTGCTACTGGCACCACTTCTCCAAAGGTCACTTTGTGCTAGATTGCAGAGTAAGGGGCCCTGAATTACTAGTGGTGGGGGGGAGGGCATATAGAGGAAGTAAAGTCCCCACAGCCAAGTTAGGACATGGTGTCTGAGTAAAGGTAACTCTGGTTAGGTCACATTCCCTCTGAAATGCCTGCTACAGAAATGCCTACATTAGCCCTGACCTCTTACTCTGTAATCACTCCTCATTTTGGTAACTTAAAACATTTTGATAATGACATTCTTTTCACTGCAACGATTATTTGGTATATAAAACAAGTTAGAGACAATCTAGTGGCAAATGTCTGGGATTAGAATTAACAGTAATGGATTTAGGCAACAATAAAATTTTGGGTTAACTGAAATATTTGATATTGCTGGGACCATTGGTCAAGTCGTTTTATTATGTGTAGCTTGACTAAGGAAAGGACAAAGGGTGTCTTTACGTGAAGTGTTTTTGAAAGGTTGATGCACCAGTTTCAGGGTACAAAATGTTTTGTGACTGGTCCACGGTTTCATGCGAACACCTCTATAATTCTAATTAGGAGTATGCACCCCCAACAGTTGCTTATTATGTTTGTTCCCAGCAGTATCCACTTGCATATTTAGGTGGCTAACCTGGCTAAAAAAGTTAAGTATAGCTTAGTTTTACCAGACCACTGAGCTGATTAACAGCTCTTCTAGGGCTGGCCTGAAGGATTGGACTTATTTTACCTGGCTAAGAACCAATTGGTTACTTAGCAACGGGACCTACAGCTTATTGTGGGATCCGAACCATATTATAGCGAGAGATGAATTTCTATCACCAGAAATAAATTCCCTAAATTCTTCATCAGCCGGCCGGGAATCGAACGATTGTTCGACAATAGCCAGTCCACAGCTCTCTGACTGGCTAACATTTCTCTCATACGGTTTGAGTAATGGGACCATAAAGGTTTTTTTTTTTTTTACACATTTAAATCACCTGAAAACCCACTCACCAATTGCAGTACCAGTCGTTTCCTTGTGATGCAACAATGCTTCCCAGCAAAATCTGTACCAACCATTTCTGGCATGTTCTCAGACTTAACCATCCTGAGCCAGATTCTCCTCCTCCTCCTCCTCCTCCTCCTTCTACGTGAACACATTTTCCTGCGGTTGCTCCTCCTCACACTGGGTCCTCGCCCTTCTCATCATCCTCCTTGTACCTCTTCCACCTTTCAAAACCACCTGACATAAGGACACCCTTTTTTCCTTTCTAAATGGGACTATATCTCATGAGACGAATTGACCAGTGGTTCCAGCAGTGTCAAAATTTTCAGCAAATCCAAGATTTTATTGTTGCCTGAATCCATTACTGTTAATTCTACACCCAATCATTTGCCACTAGATGTCTCTTGTTTTATATTTACCAAATAAGCATATCAGTGAAAGAGATATTATTATGAAAGTTACCAAAAAGGTTTGAAAGTTACAAAAAAAAGAGGTTACTTGATTACAGAGTAATGGGTCAGGGCTACTGTAGACATAGTAGGCAATTCAGAAGGAATATAACTTTAACCAGACTTTCCATTATTTTTAATCTTAATCTTTGGGGCTTTGCTTTTTCTAGATCCCCTGAAGCCTGAGTAATTCATGAAGGTTCTCTGCATAGTAGCCCAAAGTGGCCTTTGGAGAATTGGTGCAAGTAGAAGCCCTTTATACCCCATTATTGCTTTGACAGAAAGAGGAATGGGAAAAGACATAACTTGTAGAAGCAAAAAAAAAAAACAAGTGGAGAATGGTTCTTATTGAGAACCTTATTTCTTTTTCTTCTCTCTCTCTCTCTGTCTTTCTCTCTCTCTCTCTCTCTCTCTCTCATGATTCTCTCTCTAATCTATTTAGAACATGGCCTAATAATTGTGCTATAAAAGAAACTTCACAATGAAGGAAATGAGTCTTCAAAAAGAGTCAGGGATCTCAAATATTATCTCAACAGAGAGGAGTTCCACTGGGCCAGAATCCCTCCTGCCTTGCTAACCTGGCACAGGGTACATCGACATCTTTCCAGCCTCTCAGGAATTGTTTGTAATTTTTTTTTTTTTTTTTTCAAAAATTCCACATAAAGACAATTACGACTTTTAGGTCAGTAATTAATTTATGAATTCATTCCTATTTTTCAAATCAGCACTCAAGAATAGGTAGGGTACCCCTGATTTCCAAAATTTTTGCATAAAATCATTTACCTACTAGAATGCAATATCCTTTTATTTTTGTTTGTAGTTTCCTTGTATATGTTTTGATAATAACGTTAATTTAAATTGAAAATAACCTTTTAGATTATTGGAAGTGCAAAATCCTGTGAAGGTTTTTGTGCTGTGAAAGAAAAATGTATAAAATTCCCTTCATGCATTTAGAGGCACATTCCTCTTACTTGTCAAGTAGCTAATTGCTTTTTGTGTTGTCCTTTTGACTTGTTTATTGTTTGCACTGCTGCTTATTTTTACCTGACAGTGGATTAATTACTTGTTATATATGTTCTTTAGACTGCTTATTCTGTATTCTTCATTTTTAGATCTTACTTTGGTTTTATTTTTACTTTCTAATTTTCAAAAATTTCATAGCTGAGATATTGTAAAGCCTCTGAAGGTTCTATAGTTATATCTACAAATATTGTTGTGCATAAAGAACTTTGGATCTTGTAACTATAACAAGAAAAGCAAGTCTTCCTACAAGATCAGATTGCCTCTGTTGTTTCTTTAATGCTGAAACCCAACAATGCAGATACCAGCCATTACCTATACCAGTAAGTACACAGCCATTATACACAGCACTGATGAGTAGTCCCCTTCACTTTCCACAAAGCACCTTGTCTTTGCAAATCTTCTTCAGCTTCAACACATTGTCCTGTAGTTGCTCTTCTTCACACTGGTTCCTCGCCCCTCTTATCCTCCTCCTTGTACCTCTTGCAACCTTTCAAAAACACCTCACATAAAGAAGCCCTTTATTCCTTTCTAAGTGGGACTATATCTCATGAGACGACTTGACCAGTGGTCACAGCAGAGTCAAAACTTTCAGTAAATCCAAGATTTTATTGTTGCCTGAATCCATTGCTGTTAATTTAATCCCAATCATTTGTCACTAGATGCCTGTTTTCCTGGTTTTTATTTCCCAAATAATCATTGCAGTGAAAGAGATATTATTATTAAGAAAGGTTTTGAAAGGGACCAAAATGGGGGATCGATTACAGAGTAAAGGGTCAGGGCTACTGTAGTCATAGTAGGCATTTCTGTAGGAGGCATTTCAGAGGGAATGTGACCTTACTTAATCTAAGCTGTATCAACTTGGCTTTTGGGGCTTTGCTCCCTCTAGACCCCCCCCAGTAATTCATGACCCCTTACTCTGCATTCTAGACCAAAGTGGCCTTTGGAGAAGTGATGCTAGTAGCAGCCCTTTATATGCATTATTGCTTTGACAGACAAAGGAATAAAAAAATGGGAAAAGACATGACTTGTAGAAGCTTGCAGGAAAAACTGGGGAATGGTTCTTATTGGAAAACCTATTCTCTCTCTCTCTCTCTCTCTCTCTCTCTCTCTCTCTCTCTCTCTCTCTCTCTCTCTCGAACATGGCATAATATTCGTGCTATAAAAAGAAACTTCACAATGAAGGAAATGAGTCTTCAAAAAGAGTCTGGGATCTCAAGAATTATCTAAACAGGGAGGAGTTCCACTGGGCCAGAATCCCTACCGCCTTGCTTACCTGGCACAGGGGACACCGACATCTTTCCAATCTGTCAGGAATTGTTTGTAATTTTTTTTTTTTTTTGTAATTCCATTTTCGACAATTATGACTTTTATGTCAGTAATTAATTTATGAATTCATTCCTATTTTTCAAATCGCACTCAAGAATAGGTAGGGTCCCCTGATTTGCAAAATTTTTGCATAAAACGTTTACTTACTAGGATGCAATATATTTATTTGCTCTGGCAAGAGGTATTATCTGTATTCAGTAGTTACAGGTTACAGAATGCAACTGCACACTAGGTCCGCTCCAAACATAACTCCACAGCTCAACAAAACAAATGTAAAAAGGCAGGTATATGCTCTGCTTACTTTATTCAAAGTCGCTGCTGTCCGACCATGTAGGTAATAGTGTCGGCTTCGTAGGTCCTACTATAATGAGCTTCTTTGCAACTGCTGGCTGCCGAACAGGTGAGTGGGAATTACTTCCGTCCGGTCTTATTGTCAATGGTCGGGAAAGTAAATCAGAGACAGGGATGTCGAAAGGCTCTTGAGCAAATAGACACGTGCTTAACTAACCAGAAATGCCCAAATGGACATGGAACACCTGGGTATCGCTTTTGGGACAAAATCAAGTCGTGACTTTCCATCTCGCCGGTTTGAGGAAGAAAGAACGCATGATTCTGGTGTTGGCCTAGGCCTATGAATCATATCAATAGAACACATTGTGATTGGTTTGAAATATTTAATCCATAAGCCCTAGGGAGTGACCTGGGTCAGTCCGAGATACAATTGGACGGAATTAAATTTCCTACGGTCAGGTCGGGGCGACATACAGCGGCAGCCTTGGGAACTACGGGGTGAGAGAAGGCGCCGCACCGTCTTAAGAACTACGGAGAGCGTGCTGTGTGAGACCGTTCACATCAACTCTGGTACTTAGAAAAGCTATGCTCCGCCAAATAATTGTCGTTTGGGAAAATCACAAATTGGCTAATCTACAATGAAGGCGAAATGAGTCTAAAAGAGTCTAAATCTCAAGAATTATCTCAACACAGAGGAGTTCCACTGGGCCAGAATCCTCCCGCCTTGTTTACCTGGGCAGGGACACGGACATCTTTAATATCTCTCAGATTTGCTTTGTATTTTAATTCCATTTGGCCAATTATGACTTTTATGTCAGTAATTAATTTATGAATCTATATTTTTCAAATCACACTCTAGGTAGGGTCCCCCTGTTTTGAAAAAAATTTTGCATAAAGCATTTACCTACTAGGATGCAATATATTTATTTTTGTTTGTAGTTTTCGTACTTGTGTATTTATTAACTTCAGAAGCACAGTTACGAAATATAGATTATTGGAAGCACAAAACCCTGTGAAGGTTTTTATGCTAGAAAAGAAAAATGTATGAAATTGCCTTCATGAATTGAGAGGCACATTCCTCTTACTTAAGTAGCTAATTGCCTGTTGTGTTGTCCTTTCGACTTGTTTGTTGTTTGCACTGTTGCTTATTGTTACCTGACAATGGATTAATTTCTTGTTAAATATGCCCTTTACAAAGCTTATTCCGTATTCTTCATTTTTAGATCATGATACTTTGGTTTTACTTTACTTTCTAATTTTCAAATTTCATAGCTGAAATATTGTAAAACCTCTGGAGGTTCTATAGTTATAGCTACAAATATTGTTGTGCACAAAGAACTTTGAATCTTGTAACTATAACAAGAGAAGCAAGTCTGCCTACACGAGCAGATTGCCTCAGTTGTTTCTTTAACACTGAAACCCAACAATGCAGATACCAATCAGGCCATTACCTATACCAGTAAGTACACAGCCATTATACACAGCACTGATGAGTAGTCATATGCAGCCACCATTTCCCCTTCACTTTCTACAAAGCACCTTGTCCTTGCAAATCTTCCTCAACCAGGTATAGAAGTGAAACTAACACGATTGCGTAACCCAAGGAAATCCACGGAAGCACAGCTTTGCTGCTGAGATGCCCGCAACCCGCATAATTGACAAAACCATGAAATCACTTTCTGTAAAAGTATAGACACCACCCTACTTACAAACATTCAGAGATACAAACAAACTAAATCACAAATCAAATAGTGTTCAGAGCGCCTCCTTGCCACCAAGAAGTTCAGATTTTTGTTTTGCGTGCTCCATTCAGTGCATACAATACTGCATGTACAGTGTATTGTAATTAAGATGAAAAACGCATAGGTTCGTATTGATTTTATATCATACTGTAATTTAAATAGGAGAAGAAGAGAAGAAAATCCAAGTTACAAACAATTCAGCAAATAGACAGCAGTCCGGAATGTAACTCTTTCGTAAGTAGGGTGGTGTCTGTGTCTCTTATTTAGAGGTTGATCTGCCATTCTACATTCAAGGGGTCATTCAACTACAGTCGTTTCAAACACATCCATTTATTGTACTTTTGGATATGGACTGGCCCAGGCTACTCCTTACCTACAGAGGTAAATTTCCTAAATTCCGAAAGTGTCATGAAGGTAATATGAGAAATTGTGCCTTTTTGAGAAGTAGACCCTTTGTTCTGCACTTGAGGGAGTGTTGTATTACACAACACGAGTATTCGTGCTTATCCACCATTTCCCCTCCACTTTCTACAAAGTACATTGCTCCTGCAAATCTCCTTCACCCAGGGGTAGAAGATATGTGCACTGCCATTTGCTCAGAAGGAAATATTCTTTGAATATTTCTTCATCCAGCTCAACTCTCTTTTGCCAAAGTATTGTAGGCTCCAGTTGTGGAGCAATTCAGCAGGAACCAGTGAGTATCCACCTTTATTGTTTCATTGTCTGTTTACTGTTGCTTTTGAATACGAACCTTCTTATATTATGACGGCATGATTCATAACTATTCATCTTGTTTATATATATAGCAGTGTAATGCACCAGGAGCATATTTCACATAAAGTCATGCAAAGGTATTACTATAATGGAAGCCTAGCTTTAGGCTGTGTTGGAGAGGACTGATATGTCCATGGTACTTAATCATCCTCCCTCCCCTCCCTCCTCCTCCTTCTCCTCCCCTCCTCCTCCTCCTCCTCCTCGTCCTCCTCCTCCTCCTCCTCCTCCTCCTCCTCCTCCTCCTCCTCCTCCTCCTCCGTGAACACATTGTCCTCCAGTTGCTCCTCCTCACACTGGGTCCTCGCCCTTCTCATCCTCCTCCTTGTGCCTCTTCCAACCTTTCAAAAACACCTGACATAAAGACTCCCTTTATTTCTTTCTAAGTGGGACTATATCTCATGAGACGACTTGACCAGTGGTCATAGCAGTATCAAAACTTTCAGTAAATCCAAGATTTTATTGTTGCCTGAATCCATTGCTGTTAATTTAATCCCAATCATTTGCCACTAGATGCCTCTTCCTGGTTTTTTATTTCCAAAGCCAATCGTTGCAGTGAAAGAGATATTATTATTAAGAAAGGTTTTAAGTTACCAAATGGGTGCTGATTACAGAGTAAAGGGTCAGGGCTACTGTAGGCATAGTAGGCATTTGCAGGAGGTATTTGAGGAATGTGGGACTCACTTAATCTAAGCTGTCTTAACTTGGCCTTTGGGGCTTTGCTCCCCTAGACTCCCCCCCCCAGTAAATAATGACCCCTTACTCTGCATTCTAGACCAAAGTGGCCTTTGGAGAAGTGATGCTAGTAGCAGCCATTTATATGCATTATTGTTTTGACAGACAAAGGAATAAAAAAATGGGAAAAGACATGACTTGTAGAAGCTTGCAGGAAAACAAGGGAATGGCTCCTATTGGGAAACCTATTTTAATCATAATAATTGTGCTATAAAGAAACTTCACATTGAAGGAAATGAGTCTTTAAAGAGTCAGGGATCTCAAGAATGATCTCGACAGAGGAGTTCCACTGGGTCAGAATCCCTTCCGCCTTGCTTACCTGGCACAGGGGACACCGACATCTTTCCAATCTGTTAGGAATTGTTTGTAATTTTTTTTTTTTTTTTTGTACCTGCTCTTTACTTATTATGACTTCATGTTAGTAATTAATTTGTGCATTTATCTTGGCTCTTCAAACCGCACTCAAGAATAGTAGGGTCCCCTGATTTGCAAAAAATTTTACAAAACATTTACTTACTAGAATGCAATATATTTATTTTTGTTTGTAGTTTTCTGTGTCGTTTGTTTGTGTTATAGAATGTGATTTTGGGGATTTAAGATTATTGGGAGTGCAAAATCCTGTGAAGGTTTTTGTGCTGTGAAAAAAAAGTTGTATGAAGTTGCCTTCTTGAAATGAGAGGCACATTCGTTGTACTTGACAAGTAACTAATTACTTGTGTTGTCCTTTGGACTGGTTTTTTTTTTTTTTTGCACTGTTGCTTATTTTTACCTGACAATGGATTAATTGCTTGTTGAATATATTCTTTAGACTGCTTATTCTGTATCTTTCATTTCTGGGCTTGTTCTGTGTCGCTGAGTGAAATGTCCCTATACAGCACACATTTCTAGGTATAAGTAATAAGTGATATAACAGAGAAAAAGCTAATAGGATGCCAGAGTTACTACCTCTGGTTCGGGATACATCCTTATAGGATGTCGGTATGTCATCTAGAGTACTTAACCAATAGACTCTCCTCTCCAAAACCCTCTGCCTAAGAGGTGCCGATACAACGGTCCCACCACCGCTAATAAGCAATTCTACCCATAATGCACCATCCGCTATAGCACGCCCATAAACAACACGTTGATTTTTGTGGTGCTAGATTTGCATCTTTATTTTCCCTTTACGGATTATTTGCCTCTACCTGGATGGCTTCAGTTGATGAAGGCGCATCTTTCTTCCGTTGGCGGTCCAATTTTGAATGTTTTGACCTGATCGGGTTATATATAAGTCCCGTTTATTATTTATGCCTGATCAGCTGGGGGTCGCCATTTCGTGTTTGTTCGTACAGTTACCGCCAGCCTTATTATCTGAATGCCTTTTCGTCCAAGACGATTGAATAAATTACGTTTTAATGATAGTTTCAATTTGCTCGATTCGACGCCATTGGCTATTATTATTATATCTTAGAAGTTGAAAGTTGGGCCCAGCTAGCTTTTCTTTATATGCCTTACGTAGGTACATTTGTTAAATGTAAGTATTATACCATTTCCCATTTAATTATGTATCAAGTTCTGAGTCTGTTTTGGTGGTGTTTGTTACCTGACCAGTTTGGCTTTGCTGATTCTGGAAGGTAGGGCTGTTGGCCCCAGTCTTCCTTCCTTCTTTTGGCTTTCAGGAAATTATAGGTACGGTTTTCTCTGGGTGGCTCTCGTCTGAGTTTCTGGAGTGCAGGCCCTTCCTCCCTGACCAGTTGATTCAACTGAAGGTGGGGTTTGGCGCTAGCTTTCTTTCTCATTCTATTACAGTCCTAGCCTGGCACATCTAGGAGATGTCTCTCAGATAGGCGAGGCGATAGAAACAATGTTTTTCTGCCTTATTTTCAAATTTCATCAGTCTCTATTGTCTTGGCCTCTCCCTTGGGGCATTTTAGAGCTTAGCTCATTTGCTCCTTCGGTTGAGATGACACTTTCGTGGAAGCGTGTTTAGGCACCTGACCTGTTGTTGCTAAGCATGCTTCACCCCGCTTTCTTCCCGTTCCGCTGACTTGTTCCAGCAGCCATCGCATTCGCTGTTCTACCACTTTGCTTGAGCGTCGCATTGCTTTGTTTACGGCGGAATTGTGGAGGAGCCGGAATGAATATTGTTTATATTACTGTTATTATTATTTCTGTAGTTTCTGTGATCGGTGTTCGGTGATTCATCCCGAACCTTCGCTCCGGCGACTAGTCCTCCCTGGTTGTTGATTTCTGTGTGTATGGTTAATTTTCGTGACGCTCCGGTGTCACCGGAATTGCTTTCCGGCATGATCTGACTCAGGTTTGGCCCACCTGTTTAGGATCCCATTGGAGAGTTCCGCCATATCCACAGTTCTCAACTCCGGCGTGGAGAAGAATATTTTTACTTTAAGTTTTACTAGTTTAGCCGTTCCGCCGCCTATTTTAGATACTCATGTATCAAATTTTTTATTGTAGGTGGTGCATTGCCAGGAACCAGGCTGTAACGCCTACTTGCAGCAACCCTGTGGCCACGTAGCATGCAGGTCGCATGCTGGCTGTGCAGTCTAGGTCGATGACCACTGCCTGGCACCCAGATTTGCTGCGATGCAGCTACGACCTATTCAGATGTGGTTGATGATTCGGTACATTACCCTTCAATTGTATTTAACACGGTTATTTCAAACAGTTATGTTTATATTTGACATAAGATAATATCATTGTCAACTTTTATTGACATGTTGTCTAATTAACAGGTCCTCGTCCTGTCAGTTTCGCTCTGAAGCACACTGAAGATCTGGGTTGGCGGCTTTGGTCAAAAACGCTGGTCAGGGGTACTATGTGCTGGCAGAGGATATCTGGCAATATCCTATACCCTAATGCTAGGCTCTGCAGCCGTAGCTCTGAAGCAGCAGAACCTCTGATCAACAGATTAGGCTGAGACCCAGTCTCACCAGAAGATCAGGACAGCGTGTGAAGGGCTGAGGAAGTGGCCAACATCAACCTATCGTGTCGAATCCGATGGCCATCGACCCAGAAAGAAGGTAGATGTAAGTGAGGCAGGTAGACCAGTTAACTTATTGCTCAGTTCACCTGCGTCTTCGTCTTTATCCTTCTTCAAGGATTCTAAGAGCTCCACCTGGGGACCTGCTGGTCGGTGATCCTCAAGGTGAAGTCCTCATGAAGACGAAGACTTACCTAAGCTGTTCAAACCCCGAAAACCCCATCTGTAACTAGCTCCGCCAAGGTATCATTGACTCTTCAAACCTTCGACTTCCGCCCAGGAAAGCTACCCCCTCTAAGGGGTCGAGAACGTCGTTATAATCTAAAAACCTGACTTCTGACCCCATTCATGGAGTCAATGATGCGTTGCTTTCTGAACAGGTCTCTTCTCAGTTCGAAGCAATGTCTCGCAATCTTGCCTCGAGCCTTGAGTCGTCAGGGAAGTACGTTCAGTCCTTGGCGGAGAGATTAAAGACACAAGAGGAATCGCTGGCCGGACTGGTTAGTTCAGGTCCGGTTCAGCAACAGACTCCATGCCATCCCAGACGCCTAAGCTGCCAGCTTATGAGGATTGTAACCCTTGGCATCTCGCTTGCCCCTTCACACGGTAAATTAACCATCGAAGGCTGTGGCACCTGCCCTGTGGAAGATTACGAGTTCTTCCTGCTTGGTTTTTCCCTTCCAGGGTATGCTCGGCTTTCCGAGGAAGCCTTGGTAAGGGAAGATAAGTGTCTCTAAAGAAACAGTGATCTTTCCTAGGGACCGCTTAGCCGCATGGGTTAGGATCCCATCTTGACTGGGAGTGTTTGAACACTTTGACTGACCCTCATAAAGGCCGATTTAATGATGTTCACCGTAAATGAGGATGTCCCAAATCCCTGCACCTCTAAAGTGGCGGACCCTTCAGGCTGGAACAGAGGAGAAGCCTATGTTACAGCTTCAGGAGACGGAGCCTACCTCTCTCTTCCCAGCAGACTTAATGCTGGACTGAGCCCGGAAACCTTTACATGGGGTGTTTATCTGCGCTTCGAATCTTTCAGCAGGGATGATGAGTGTAGTTCTTGATTGCAGGCGCCAGGTGCCGCTCTCAGCAGGTCTATCAATTCCGCCACCGGCGGAGTTGGGACGTCTGCTGGAGGCGCGATGAACCCTGTTCAGGATCCCACTAGATCACTTCTGGCCTCTTTCCAGAGTGACGGTTTGGCTCATAGTGGCAAGGAGAACTGCCGAAAATCGTTCCGCCGACGCCACATCCACATGAGCCGAATGCTCATAAAATCCTCTGTCTGGGGGACCAACCTATTTCCCGAGGACATGGTCAACTCGGTGATCAGTGAGGCCTCAAGGGCCAACCAAAATCTCCGGATCCGTTGGGGACTCCCCTTTAAGAGGAAGTCGTCAGAATTTTCGGGGCCCCAACCCAAAGGCAGGAAGAGGTTCAGGAGGTTCTATCTCTTACAAGGGCACCCCACCCAGACAATTGTTCAGGCAGTTCTGAGTTGACCAAATTGCCCAGCTTCCACTCTAAGGGACATCCATTATGTTTTACTGAACCAACCGGCTCACCATCCCGGGCTGGTTCAGCAACCCCTGTCTCTCCGGCCTTAACCCTACCTATGAGTCTCAGACTTTTCAGAGTCACCGCCAGTTCAGGGGCAATAGAGGTAGGGGAAGCTTCAGATCAGACCCGGTCCCAGGCTCCACCTGAGGTAGAGTTCAAGAGGAGCTGCAGGGTAAGTCTTCCACTAAATGAGCCTCCCAGGTAGGTGAGACAGCCTTTCAGGGACCATTGACATTCAGTCCAAGGCCCACAGCACATTTCAAAGGGCCTAGGTGGAGTTGCAGGGGATTTCCATTTGTCAGGTTCTATCAGACTCCAACACCGGACTGTTAGACTATGCAGAAGACCTCTTGTGCAGCAAAGAAAGTCAGACATCTAAAATTTCAAGGACGCTTGTTCAGCATGCCAAAGAAAGACTCAGACAAGAGAAGAGCATTTTAGACCTATCAACTCTAAACCTATCCAATGCGACAGGTCTGCATGTTGACCTGTCTCCCAGGTGCGGACCTTACCGTGGGGCCGTCACCACCTCTATAGATCTTACAGACGCCTATCATGGCCCAACAGCAAGAAACTTCTCCTGTAAGGTGTCAAAGAAACGAGCAGGTAAAAGTTACTGCTACTTTATTACAGATCCAGGCAGTTTATATAGTGGCCGACTGACGCCGGCCCGCGAGAGACAATGGAATTGACTGTGACCTGAGGTCGAAACAATAAACAATAATATACAGAACGAGTACAAATTACAATACAAAACATATGAGTTACAATGTATACAGTCTTGATGCCTGTGAATGAAGAAACATGTGATACACAATGTGTGATGATTTTATAAATACTTATAGTAAAATGATTAAAAATGCGACCCGGCACGTTTTAGGCGTGACTAATTGAGCTTGGAAGAAAATGAAGTCACCAAAGAATAGTCAAGCGGGCGCTATACTGTTGAGCTTGTGCTTTGGTGATTTCATTTTCTTTCTCAAGTCACTTAGTCACGCCTAAATGCAGGTCACGCATTTTTGGCTCATTTTTACTATGCGCATTTGATAGTTAGTCAAACAGCACAGATCACATGCTTTTCATCAGGCATCAAGATCGCAACCACATTGTGCTTCAGCATGTTTTGTATTGCATTTGTACTGTTCACTGTATATTATTGTTTGTTGCTCGACCAGGTCACAGTCGCTCACAAACGCGGGGCCGAGTCGTCGGTCATTATAAATGCCCGGGATTCGTACAGTAGCAGCTTCACCCGCTCGCTCTCTGACACCCGCTGCGGTGACCCGGCGACGCTGGTGGGCACGCCTACTCAGAGTCAGCACCAAAACGCCTGTCACAGCGCCGTTTAGGCCGCTTAAGAGCGTTTTGAGAAATCCTGAGTGCCAAGACTAAGTCGCCATGAGTCTCACAATGGTCTGATATCTCGGGGTCACCACTGTGGCAGGTCAAAGAAATGAGCAGGTAAAAGTTATCGCTACTTTATTACAGATCCAGGCAGTTATATAAGGGCCGACTGACTCAGTTCGCGAGACAATGGAATTGGACTGTGACCTGAGGCCGAAACACAAAATACACATATGAACAAAGAATACAATACAAAACATACAGAGCTACAATGTGGATACAGTCTGATGCCTGGGGAATGAAGAAACATGATACACAATGCGGGCGATTGCATAAATACGCATAAAGTGTACTGATTAAAATGCTGACTCAATGTTTTAGGCGTGACTAATTGAGCTGGAAGAATAGTTACCAAAGAGCATGCTCAGCGGAGATGACTAATGGCGCCACAACACTATCCCGCTGATGTGGTGACTTTTACACTCCCCTACCTGGGGTTCAGACTGGGAAGCGACAGGCCACCTGCTCTCAGAGTAATGCCTTTCGGACTAAACATAGCGCCCAGGATCTTCACCAAATTGGGAGAAGCCGTGGTACAGGAACTGAGATCTCAAGGTATCAAGGTCGTGGCTTATCTGGACGACTGGCTAATCTGGGCTTCCAGCGACTCTGAATGTCGAAGTCAAACAAGTTAGTCATTCAGTCCTCTAGAGTATCTGGGTTTTCATATAAACACAAAGAAACTTAACCCCGGCGGCCAAACAAAGTGGTTACATTCAGTGGGACTTAAGCACCTTACAAACTTTCAATTTCAGCAAAATGTAGTACAAAGCAACAAGACAGTTTCTCAAGTGCAAACGAGACTCGCCGAATTAAGAAAGAATCGTGGGTTCCTTCAGTTAGCGTCCGTAACAGACCTTCTCCCAAAGCAAATTCAGCGATTGGTTAACCGAGGTGGCGGAGCCAAGCCAATGGCAACCAGAGACAAAGTTCTCCACCTTAAAGAAAAGATTCGCCCGCTAAAAGTCTTTCCAAATCGACCGATTACAATTTCTCCAGCCCTGATCATCCAATGACACATCTCTGACCGGGTTGGGGTGGTTACCACACACAAAAGGTTCATGACTCTGGTCGAAAGCACTTTCGCTTCACTTCCACATAAACATTCTGGAAGCAATGGCAGTTTTCTTGACTTCGAATTATGTCCATCCAGGAACATACATGCTGATTAGTTCTGACAGTGTGCAGTGATAGTTCACGGTCTGGAACAGGGAGGTTCCAGACAAATTCACATAAATCATGTAATGATAGCAATCTTTTCATTAGCAATGAAACCATTGGCACTTGTCAGCTACACATCTGTCAGGAGTGAGGAACGTGATTGCAGATTCTCTGTCAAGAACGACTCTGGAATCGGAATGGCTCAATAAGAAACTTTCAATTGATTTAAGTAACAGATTCCCGGCTTCAGGTGGACCCGTTTGCCACAGAATCAAATCACAAACCCCATGTTATATAGCTCCAACCTGACCTCGGGCTTGATGCTTACAGACGCAATGTCAGCACAGATCTGGAACAGATGGCAGAAAGCTCCATTTCACTCTCTCAGCAATCTTCTGTGGAAAGCTTTACACAAAACTCAGGTCATTCAAAGGTCAAATAGCTTTAGTAGCCCTTAACTGCTGAAGAGCAATTGGTTTCCCTTCTGTTAGAGCTGCTGAAACTCAGAGCCTTGGGTAAATTCCTCATCCAATGTTAACCCAAGTAGTACAAACTCAGACTGTGTCAGCTTCCTCAGGAATGCTGAATGCCCTAACTTTATGGATTTCATGAAGTTTACGGCTCGAAAATGCTAATGTTGATCCTCAAAACACAATGTTTTTGGAATCAGATAAGAGAGAGTCTACCTTCGTCAGTATGATTCAGCAGTCAAAAATCCTGTTAACTTTCAAAGAGTCAGATGTTCATACTATGACTACAAATCTTACGATCTCATTTTTTAAAGCCCTTTTTGACAAAGGTCTGGCAGCTAGTACCATTACTACAACTAAATCTGCCTTAAAGAAAGTATTCCTATGGGGATTTAATATTGATCTAACGGTCTCATATATTTTCATCTATTCCTAAAGCTTGTGCCTGTCTTAGACCAACAACCTGTCCAAAAATGTTTGGTTTTAAATGATTTGAAATAGCCTCAGACACAAATAATGAATCTTGCCCTTATTCGACTCTTCTAGAAAACTTTGTTTTTAATTAGCCTGGCTTCAGGAGCTAGAATCTCTGAACCAGCCCTTTCTATAGAGAGTCGAATCATGTGGATATCCTCCCACTCAGAGAGGCTACTCTCTCCAGATCAATGTTTTAGCTAAGAACAGCATTCCCCACCAGGTGGTCTCCTGGAAGATAATACCCTCCGGAAGATCCTCTCTATGTCCTGTGGTTACATTAAAAGTTTCATCAAAAGGAATCGAGGTCTTCAGAACTACATTTGTTAGAAAATGGTGGAACCATTTCCTTGAATGGTATTAGACAATAAATACTTTATTTTAAAATAAGCCAACTGGATCAATCCCCAAGTCCATGATATCCGCTGTAGCCACCTCAGTTAATTATTTCCAACATAAGGAATTTTGAGGAAATTAAGAAATGTACGGCTGAAACTCTGCAGAGTCTTTAAACGTCACTACTCTTTAAATCCTTGAGGCTCTGAAGTTTTCTGTTGTCGCTGCAGGAACATTGTTTCAGAGTCAGCCTATATTATATTATTTTGCCATTTGTAATTTGTTATTGTATTATGTAATTGTAATTGTAATTGTATTTTACTTGCCCTACCAATTGGTACCTCTCACCTACCTGCCTTCGCTTGTACCTGTCCTTCCTATCTTGTCTGGGTTTGGGTTGTTTCACAATCCTTTCCTGGCTTTGTTTTATCACCTTTGTTGTTAAGTTTTCACCAAATCTCGTTATTCTAGGTGATGCTACTAGTTTACTTATTAACCTAATATTGTAACTACATTGTTTTTGCATTAACAGACAGTTGTAGTCTTTTGTACATATTTATATTTATATTAGCTATTTTGATTAGTAAAAAGCATATTTAAAATAGAATTTTATTTTCTCCTAATACAATTAATCCTTTTTAACTACAAGCTTTTGGTCATTCTCGTTACTACACTAAAGGACATTAGGTGGGCAAGCCCAGAAAAGGGATTTTGACGAAGGAAAATCTATTTCTGGGTGAAGGTCAGGTTGCCCAGTGAACCCTTCCCTCTCTATATTTCCCACCCTGAACTAGCCAAAAAAGCTTGGGTGCTATTTCGGGATGGTGCATTGTGGGTAGAATTAGTAGTAGCGGTGGTGGGACCGTTGTATCGGCACCTCTTAGGCAGAGGGGTTTTGGAGAGGAGGAGTCTAAGGTTATGTCTGTAGTGGCCCCACTGCCCTAGATGATATACCGACATCCTATATGATGTATCGAACCAGAGGCAGTAACTCTGGCATCCTATTGGCTTTTTTCTGTGGTATATCTATAAATACTTATACCCAGAAAATGTGTGCTGCATAGGGACGTTTCACTGAGCGACAGCTCACTCAGAAATAGATTTTTCCTTCAATAAAATCCCTTTATTGTTATTCAACCAACCAAATTCGTACTTAATATTCTTGTTATTCAACCAGCCAAATTTGTACTGAATATTATTGTTATTCAACCAACAAAATTTGTGCTGGATATTATTGTTATTTAACCAACCAAATTTGTACTGAATACTATTGTTATTCAACCAACCAGATTTGTACTGAATATTATCGTCATTCAACCAACCAAATTTGTACTGAATATTATTGTTATTCAGTACAGATTTGGTTGGTTGAATCTCTACCAGTGGCCTAGTATAGCTATGGTGCCTTAAAATTCTTATTTGATATTGACTCATTTTAATTTGATTTCACAAACACAATACTTTTCATTCTTGTGCAAATTATTCTGCAGTTATTTTATCGTACTTTCTCAATCAATGTAGGTGACGGGATATTCAAATAACTACCGTATTTTATTTATCCTTTGTATTTTAATAATTTATTTCTATATTTGTTAATTTATCAATTTGTCTTTTGTATTTTCTAATAACTGATCTTATTACCTTCTTCAGTAAGTTCTTCCAAATGAACACTTTAATATTTTTGGAAGCTTCTTGAATTTCAAGTCATTGGCCCCTGCGGGCTTATTCCATATGAATAGGGTCTGCCTTCTGAATAATACACACACAATAATAATAATAATATAATAATAATAATTAATAATATTAAAAATGATGGTAGTATTAATAAAGATTTCCTGGGATGATTGTCAGCTGCAGTCGATAGGAATACTTTATGTGGTTCTTTACAAAGGGTGGAATATTACGTGTGGATAACATATTATTATTATTATTATTATTATTATTATTATTATTATTATTATTATGACTGTATTTCATTCCTTTTACTGTACCTCCGTTCAGTTTCATAGTGCAACTGTGAGGCTTTCCCCCCGTTACGCCTTTCAAACCTTCTTACTGTCAGCTTCCGATTCAGCGCTGAATGACCCATAGGTCCCAGCAAGTGTCTTTGGCCTAAAATTGTATATTCTTTCCTTATTTGCTTATTACTGAGTTTAGTCATGTCGATGGCTTTTTTTTGCAAGCAAATTAAAACCATATATTTTTTTAAATGAACCTTACCTCTCAGTCATATAACTTTTACTTCTGCGCCAATGGTAGTAAAAGCTATATGATGGAGAGGTTGAATATTTTAAAAAATAAATACAAAGTATTTATATATTTTTTTGTCTTTTTCAGGACTGGCGTGAAAGGAAAGAAAAGTGAAAATTGAATCCAGAATGATCCACAACTTTTACAGATGTATTCCAGAGTTCTGGAAGCTCCACTTATGACTCTTTGGAGATCAGACTCACTTCGTACAGTAGTAATCTTGAGACGTCATGTTTGTTCGAGGCAAGGACTCCCTGAAACCTTGCAATTTTCATTGTTCAACAGGTTTTCCCCTGTTAAGCACCTTCAAACCTCTTCAGTCTCTCAATTTCTCATAGATCCCAGTGCTTCAATACTTTGGCCCAGATTTTATACAGTATTACATCTCAACAAGGAATCCTCTCCAGTCTTACAAATAAAATACCAAAGGAATCCAGGAATGCAGGATTCCTTGTATGTCCATCTTTACTCTTTCTATTTGCTAAATGGCCTTCCTCTATTGGCGTACCTGCCAGGATATTAAGGTCTTGAAATGTCTTGTGTTTCTTAAGGTGACTGGTTGCAATGTTGACACATCCAGAACACCACCATCAAAGAGGACAACGTGTTTTCATGTTAGTTCCTTGGGTATGAATATGTGACAGTACAGTACAGGCAGTCCCCGGTGTGGTTCCTTTCCTTTGCCGAAAATCGTCAAAATCCTAAGAAACTGACTTTAATGCTTTGGGTGTATTGAAACGATGTAAACTGCATTATTGAGTTTCTCCATCAAAAAACCTCCAAATTTTGATTATTCTATCTTGTAATATTGATTGCAACGCAACGCATACACACCTATAATTGTTTAACAGATTTGAAAAGCGTCGTAACCTGGGAACGTTGTAAGCCGGACCCGTCGTAACCCAGGGACTGCCTGTACTTTATAGTACAATACACTGTACTGTAAAATGATGAAAGCCTAACCTTATAACCTTTTAGGTGTCTTCTACAAGACTTACATATCTTCATTCCATGTTGTTACTGTATAGTAGTACTGTAATCCAACTGTTCTAGTATGTACAGACCGTTACTTACTGTTACTGATGAATGTGAATTAGGAACATACCAGTATGTAATGAAAATATTAACATTAGAACTGCACAGTATACAGTTCATAATATACAGTAAACCCCCGTATTCGTGTTCTCACAATTCATGGACTCACCATTCGTGGTTTCTCTGTGAATGTATCTGTAACACCATTTGGAAACAGACAAATATCTCGCAGAATATCGTGCAACATGCCGACTGGTCTGTCTCAGAAGGTTACGGAGGGCCGGCCCCACTCCACCCTGACACTACTCTACCCTTAGGTCCCACCCTCCTTTGAACAGCGTAGCCCTCTCTCTAACTGCATTCCACATAAAAGAAATGAAATGGTTCGGGATATGAAAACAGCAATCTTTCCTACAAAACAGATTTATTATTTAAAGTAACTCAACAAGTAATGAATAACAAAGCAAAGATTAAAATGTATCATAAATGAAATTGTCAAGCAAAAAACTAAACTCAATCTAAAGTCTAATCATGGCTAATGCCTGTAAAGTCAAAATATTCTCACATACCCAACTTGGCACATTAAGTCAGTCTCAAAGCCAATCCACACAGAGATATTATACTTATGGAAGGTATGCATTGTATGTTCTATAATCACACCATCATGACTACATCAGCATCATTGCCCACAAAGTCATCACTACAACCATGCATAACCATGACACCTGTCGAAAAATTAAATATAAATAAGAACAATTTCAAAAAAATATGCAAGTATAAACAAAAATGCATGGTTAAACAGAACACAATAAATGGTACATTGAAATGGCAAAAGGTATATTGAACTTGCACACAAGTTCAAAATGTCTTGAAATATGGTGAAACCATAAGTCCACAATTCACATAGAAAAAAATCAAGAGTCTGACAATACCTTATTCTGCTGGCCTAAGCGAATGCACACAACAGCAACGTCTTTGACGATACTGCTTCAGCCATGCAATGAGACTCTGACTACGGTGAATTAGACACAAAATCGAGATTCTGTAACATACTAACTCATGTACCACATAGCAACTCCAGTCATATGATGGAGCCAATATTGTGTGCCCACTAATTGCAGATGTAACAAAGTATTTATGAATGAACGATTTCGCAACTGACGGCTTCGCGACAGTACCATCTCACAACCAAAATTCCTTCATCACATCTCTGTTCCTGACAATGTTAAAGCGGCCATATTTTCTGAAATATATCTACCCATTATTCGCGGAAAATTCACCCATTCCCGGTATTTTTCACTGAGAAATATTCACTAATTACTGTATTTTCATAGAATTTTCATGAATAAATGAACTGTTTGTGATAAAACTATTGAAATACTCAGGTCTAAGCATTTTTACAGGTTTTTCTGTGTTTAAACGCATAAAATGGGCAATTCTGGGTGTTTTTAGAGGGGTTTAAAGTATTCAGAGATTTTAGCTATTCGTAGATACAAGGTCACTGTATACAGTATTAAATAAAGTATTAGTGATTGTGAGTACAGTAATATACTGTACTGTACTTGTGCAGTGTAACATTTTGTTGTATTTAGTATTACCAGAAAAGGACAGTATACAAAGTGAATACTACTTCCTTGTTGCTTTGAAATTGTCGTGCTTCATAACCCCTGTACAGTACAGTACGTAGTGTACTTACAGTAAAATGTTGGTGTGGCCATTTTTGTGTACAGTGTATTGTACAATATACTGTACTATCGCACAGTCCTGTATGCAACTAGAAAGGAAAGTATTTTGTAAAACAATATAAAATGTATAAACATGAAAAAAGTGAAGGATTCCTACCTGATTTTAGTAGTACTTGAAAGATACAGTACTGGTTGTGGGAGATGGAGATGTAAGACAGTAGCAGTACAGCACTGTACTTAACACTTATACAGTACAGTACACTGTATACTGTAGTTGCCGGTGAATTCTGGACATCAGGTACACAGTCTGTAATGAAAATATTAAAATTAGTAATGTGCAGTACAGTAATGTACACAGTATATGTACAGTAATAAAGTACAGTACATACTGTACTGTAGTAAAAAGATAATTATGTTAAATACTGTACCATGTATATGTACAGCAGTATGTACAGTATACCAAATAAAATAAAAAGGAATTTGCTGGAGTCTAGAATAAGATAAAAATGATGCAGTACAGTACTGTAAGTCTTGTGTAACAGTTAAAAATGTGTACAGCACTGTAGTACTGTACACCTAAATATAGTACAGTCTGTGCAGTAAACAAAATGAAGACTCTTTCCTGGTGGACATTGAGAGAATAAAAGTCTTATCTTCTGAATCTGAATAATGGTACAATCTGTACAGTACAGTACAGTATTACTGTAGTACGTTGTTTTATTTTAAAATTTATAACAATATATAAAACCATTTAAACAAAAGGGGTCTTAGCTGACGCGAGTGGGAACCTCTCAAAGTTGCTCTCTTTGAAAGGACTGTTCTTCTGCAAACATGAGGCTCATTTCGAATGACAATAAAAAAATGAGGTTATGAACAGTACTACATAAATATATAGTAACATAAAGTACACTTTTAAACATCTAACTTACCTGGTAGTTATATATATAGCTTAAGTCCCTGACATCACGGCAGAATTTCAAAACTCGCGGCAATCGCTGATGGGTAGTCAGGGTAAACCACCTGTGTGCCCTCTACCCAGGTACCTGGAACCATTCCAACTATTCCTCAGGTCTTCCCTGCCGCTGTACCGGTTGCATCGTTAGGAATTTCGCTCGTTTGGCCCATGTTTTTCGCAGAGGTTTTTGGATTTGCTTTGGATTTTCTTGACTCTTTTAGATATTGTTGGTTTTGACCCTTGCTTGTTTTGATCTCTCTTTACGATTTTCCTTTTTCCAAGATGTCTGACTCTGCTTCGAGTGTGAGAATGTGTGTGAGGGGATGTAAAACCCGGCTTGCTAAAGCCGCGTTAGATCCCCACTCAATTTGTGTGAATTGCAGAGGTAAGAATTGTGAGCTGAAGGACAGATGTGATGAATGTTTGGGTTTATCAGAGAAAGAGTGGATGGTTTACTATCGCTACTGCTTTCTGAAAGGGATAGGACTGTAGCTGCCGAGTAGTAGATCTCGCTCTTCAAGAGATAGTCAGGGAGTTGACAATTCTCCTCTTATTAACAATCCTATTATTCCTTCCCCAGTAGTGGTAGTTCCAGACCCCCCCACTGATACTGATAATGAGCCAACTTTGAAGGACATGATGACTGGGCTAATAAACCTGGACAAAGGGTAGAACTCAAGAGACAGAGAGTACTTATGGTCGAAGTAGGCAGTGCACTTAAACACTCATGTGTTGTAGTGGTGCAGGCCAAAGTGCAAGTGTTGTGAGGGTGCGATTTGCCGGTCCTGAAGTCGTGCTCCTAGTCCTAGACCTCTTCCAAGCTCACCAACCCTGTGAGAAGGAATGTCGACAGACGAAGGGAGGCGAGAGGCTTTAGGCTACCGAACAAGCGCCCCCTCGAGCGCACCTGCTGACGCCCAGATGCCGCCTCGCCATAGGGAAAGCAGGTTAGCAGCCGCTCGCCGAAGACACAGTTCCCAGACGGGCTGGCGCCATACGTCCGGTTTCATCTCAAGAGGAAACTTTCTTCTGTGAGCGGCGGCCGGAAGTGACGCTCTTTCCAGGATGTAGTCATTGAGCAGTCCAGGCTGCCTCTTAGCTCTGACGATTGCTCTCCGGTGAAAAGCAGACGTATATTGTCGCACGGGTGGCCGTCTGCTTCCGCTGAAGACGAAATGAGATCGGAAGCGTCCCTGGAACGTCACTTCCAACGTCTCAACGTAGAGAAAGAATTAGTAGCTGATATTGCGGCTCTCCCTGTCGATCCTCAACAGCAGGTAGCTCCGCAAATCAGTCTAATTCACATGCAACAAACTCTCTTCCCTGATTCAAGCTTTGCAGCCTGCAGAAAAGACAGATGCAGATTTTCGTCCACCGATTGCTGCACGCCACCTCTGAGTAGCGCTGGACCGAGCGTTGCACAGGCGCCAGTTCTCAAGTGACTCAGGTTCGGCGGACAGAGAACGAGGGGAAGAATGTTTGTCCAGCTCAAGAGGTTCGATCGTTGCACGTCAGCCTGAGTAGCTTTGACCGATACGCGACAGGCGGCCAGTTCTCAAGATTCCGTTTGGCGGACAGTGAACGCTGAGTTCGGGACACCAGGACGCCCGAAGCTGCTGGACGCTGTGACGTAGTTCATCGAGACTTTGACGCCAAGACAGGGCACTTCGTTAGTTGACACCAGGACGTCAGCATCAAGGGAGGCTGGACACCAAGACACCGAGCGTCAGGATGATATTTTGAAAGATGTCACTACTTCGGTCTTCGGACAATCGGAAGAAGAGAATGATGATATCCTGCAGTCTTCTGTGGATCCTATTGAAGAGATTTCCGACGAAGATAATATTAAAGGCCATCAACTTTCATCGGACCTGAAAAGACTTATGAAGCTATTTCTGGGGTTTTCCAGAGAATCCTTATCCCCGACTTGCTCCTCGCCCTCGCCTTCAGAATTTACTCTGGGGAAGGCGCTCTAAGAGGGCAGCATTTACGAAGATGGTTTTGTCCCGCCGCCCAAGAGCGCTAAAATTATGAATGAGTGGATGCTTCTCAAGAAGGAACAAGAAAGACAGCTTGCTTTTCCTCCAGCCAAACTAGCTTCGTCTAGCGTTTGGTATCAAACTGGTGAATCGTCTGGCCTTGGAATACATGCCTTCCCAGAGACTTCGAATCTGTTGACTTTCCGCCGAAAATATGGGGAAAACGAAGTTTTGCTTGGTCAACATCAGAAAGTTGTAATTGACTCCCTCAAAGGAATTTTTAGGGCCTTTGAGGTCTTTAATTTTCTGGGAGCTTTAGAAGGAAGATGGAATTATTCAACATGACTGACACTCAAAGAACTCAGAGCATCTGATGTCGTGAAGGTGGATAAAGGGCTCAGATAACGACCATTAGCGCTTTCTCAGCGGGAATCCTGAAGAAAAGGGCCTATCTTGCTCTTTCCTGGCTATGGGGTCACGTCCAGTCAAAAATCAGAACTGATTTATGCCCCTTTTTCCTCTCACCTCTTCCCTCAAGATTTAGTAAAAGAGGTCTCTTCATCCTTGGCCCAGAAAACCACGCAAGATCTGATATCGAAAACAGCAAGAAAAGTCCTACCAACAACTTTCATCGCTAAAAAGAGTAAGGCTGAGGCTCCTGTGTTTCAGGTGTCTCAGCCCTTTCGTGGTCGGCCCTCCGGTAGAGGTTCCTCTAGGGTGGTGGTGAAGAAATCCACAACGAGAAGAGTGTTTCAGACAGGGAAGAAGCAGGACCTGATCATCTTCTCTCCTGCAGGCAGTGTAGCTGCCAGGCTGTCCAACTTGGCAGGTGTGGAGAAAGAGGAGCGGACCTTTGGTCCATTCAACTGCTCAAGGATGGGTACAAAATCCCTTTCCTAAGAAAGCCTCCTTTGGCAGACAAACCGATAGATCTGTCACCCAGATACAGAGACGAATCCAAGGCACAGGCGATTCAATAGCAAGTATCTATATTATTATTACAGAAGAACGCAATAGAGAGAGTACGAAATCTGGATTCACCAGGGTTTTACAAACTGCCTTTTCCTGGTTCCCAAGAGCTGGGGGTGGAGATCTGCAGTACTGACGAGTGCCCTCAACGTCTTTGTACAAAGATGAAGTCTGGCTCATGACATAACAAATCAGTGCTAGCAGCAGTCAGACAACACGACTGGATGGTTTCCTCGATCTTCAGGATTTATGAGCTTCACATCCCTATCCACCCGGGCTCCAAGAAATACCTGAGGTTCGTCTTCAAGGAAGAGGTGTTCCAGTTTCATATTCTTTGCTTCGCCTAAGCGCCATACCTGGAATTTTCGACGAGACTGATGTCAAATGTAGCTGGAATAGCTGGGCACACGAGAGGCACTGTGGGCCTCTGTATTCGGGACTGGCTCCTCAGAGCCCTTCCTTCAATCGCTGTCTGGAGTGATCTTCAAACGATGTCGGTTTATCAGAGGAACTAGGACTTGCAACAGATTGTAAGTCAGCATTAACCCCATCCTGCAGATCCTACTTTGGGATGAGGACTAGGAGTCGGATTTTCGGCTTTTCCGTCACCATCAAGGATGGAACAAGCCTTGGTAAAACTACAGGACTTTCTAAGGAAACAGACGTGCTCAGCGAGGGAATGGATGAGTCTGCTGGGAACCCTTTCCTCGCTAGAGCAGTTTGTTTCCTTAGGAAGACTAAACCTTCGCCACTTCCAATCACCTCAATCGCATTGGAGCAGAGAAGAGGGTTAGAGACAGTGTATCCCCATCTGGAAACGATGAAAACAATGCCTTCAGTGGTGGAACGACCCCACTGCTTCAGGGAAGGCCTTCATTAAAACAGAGAAATCCCAGACCTAGTGTTGTTCTCCGACACGCCAGACTCGGGCGGAGCAAACACTGGGAAAGATGGAGGTATCGGGATCCTGGACCAGAGGGCAAGAGAAGCTCCACATAAATCAAAAGGAGCTGACTGCAATCTTTTTAGCCCTCAAAGAGTTCGAGCACTCAGTTCAGGACAAAGTCGTGCAGGTCAACTCCGACAACACGACGGTGTTGGCCTACATCAACAAGCAAGGCGGAACCCACTCCAGGTCATTGTACGAGACGTCGAGGAAACCTCTCTGGGCGAAAGAGAAGAATGTACCTTATTGACACGATTCATTCAAGGAAGGAATGTGAGAGCAGACAAATTGAGCAGGAAAGGTCAAGTCCTGGCAACGGAATGGACTCTTCATCAAGACATCTGCAAAGATTTGTGGCGGTTTTGGGGACGTCCATGCATAGACCTCTTCGCCACAGCACAAACGAAGAGGATGGAGACGTACTGTTCTCCCGTACCAGATCCCGAGGCAACGTACATAGATGCATTCCTCTTGGATTGGTCCAGTCTAGATGTTTACGCTTTTCCCCCGTTCAAGATTATAAACAAAGTTATTCAGAATCTCACCATGAAGACTCTGTTTTTGGTTAGGTTAGCAACAGCGAAAAGAGTCAGTGAAGTACATGCCTTCAATAAAACTGTTTGTTTAGAATGGCAGTTATTCGTTTCACAACTGGGTTTACAGAATGAACGTCCTTCACAACACTGGCCCAAGGCGTTCGAGATTACGAATCTGGCAGATATCGCAGGTGAGGAGTTATAGAGAGTCCTGTGTCCGGTAAGAGCTCTGAGATCTGACCTGCAAAGGACGAAAGATTTACGAGGCAAGTCAGAGGGGCTTTGGTGTTCAGTTAAGAAGCCCTCTCTGCCAATGTCAAAAAATGCGTTATCCTTTTTCATAAGACAGTTGATAAGGAAGCTCATTCAGAATGCAGTGTGAGGTGGACCTCAAGCTTCTAAAGGTTAAACCCATGAGGTCAGGTAAAGGGTAAACTCCCAGCCTTTAGGGACAGAATAGGTCCTACAGTGTCATGGACTCCTCTACCTTCTGGTATAAAGTCAATGTTTGGCTCACACTTTGGAGGCAAGTACAGACGCTTTATGACGACTGCTTACGCTGGGACCATTTATACAGCTAACTCAGTAGTGGGAGAAGGGACTACCTCACATTCCAAATAACACCCTTTGATTCTGGCCTGGAATGCTGGAAATTTCATATGTTTCAGAAGATTGGACGCAGTCTTCCACAATCACTGATTTTAGTCAGGTGGTCATTTTTGTTCCCAGCTCGAACAAGGTATTATAGGCTAGTTCGTCACAGAGTGTTGGTACACCAAGTTGGTAGCTCCTAGAGTCTTCTCAGTCTCTGAGGATAGCTGACCTCTTAAGAAAGCAGAGACAATGAGGGGGAGTTCATTGAAGTCAGCTTTCCTTTAATTCAGGTAAGAACCTTAAGTTGGTTTATTAACTCCACAAATTTCAACGATGTTGCCAAGTCTTCGACCTCCACCGATCATTATATATATAACTACCGGTAAGTCAGATGTTTGAAAATGATATTTTCATAAAACAAATTCTTGAAACATAATTACCTTCGGCGTTATATAATTAAATTCCTCCTCTCCCCCAGAGACTAGTGAAGATCTGAGGAATAGTTGAACAGTTCCAGGTACCTGCAGAGGGCGCAGGTGGTACACCTGACCACCCATCATAAAAGCCGCGAGTTTTGAAATTCTGTCACATGGGACTTGTTATAGTATAGCACCATTATGTAAGTATGTTCAAAATTTATTTATTATGGTGTAATATATTTCTTGAACGATATTCTATAGATAGAATTATATCAGAAATGATGATAAATGAAAATTTTCATGAGAGAGAGAGAGCAGATAGGTGGTCTTGTAAGTTATGAAATCAGCATAATAATATTTTCATTTTGTCTTCATTTATCGTTATCAGACAGCAAATTCATGTTCGAAAGAGCAGAGACACTACCGAAATCTTTGCACGAGAAACTTTCAGAGCAATATCAATTAAATCCATACCACATAGCAGAGGAGAAGACAAAAATATTCTTCTCAGTACAGTCAGGAGCAGTTTCGTGCAGAAAAGATCAGCTTCATCACTCAGCCATTCTCTCTGAGTGATGCCAACCTTAATAGCGTATAATTTCATGAATCCACTATTTTTGATTGATATTTCTTTCCTTTTCCAAACTTCTGTCATTGGTCGCTCCTCCTTTCTGAGCGGCCATTCAAAACACACAGTCGTGCCTGCACATCACTCAGCCTGGCCAAGTCGTTGGTATATGTTGATCCGTCATCACAGCCGGTTTTTCTGCCGAAGTTCTCTATTAATCAGCAGCCTTACGTTGTCTATGCCAAATGCCTAGTATTTTCACTTTGCTCACCACTAGGCGCTTTCAGCCGAATATTGCCGCCACGACAAATAGATCAGCAGAGTTCATGGGCAGTCGAGGACAAATGTTTACCACAGTCTCGTTCATACTGCGAAGAGCGCATCAGTCGCTCGTGTTGGCTACAAAGCGCCGTAATTTGACAACAATTTGCCGAATTTCACCTACGACTCTAGATTCACCGGATGATTTAAGAACAAAAGTGACTGTTTGAATATCAAAGTAATTAAAATGTAAAATAGTATCGGCCTGAAAATGTAGCACCAAGTGGTTCATGTAAGCTTAGTGAAAGAAATGACTACACATTGACAATAAATTATTTTTCACTAATCATGAAGTTGTGCAAGTCTGCTCATCATTCCTTTTTCTTTGCTATCACCTTAATTCTGTGTAAGTTCCTCTTTGGGTCTGGTTTATCTTCAAGTTTAATATTTCAAGCACTTTCATTATATATGTTGTAGCAAAGCAGCATGATATTTTGTGTTAGTCAGCCACGATGTTATAACTGGTTTGTTATCTTCTCGGTAGTTAATTTCTATGGTGATCAGGCATACTTATAGCAATCTTCGCCTTGGTTTCGTAGCCCTTTCATTGCAGCCCCTTCATACTTTTCTTCCACAGTTGCTTCACCTCGTTGTCAGTTGTTTTGCACCGTGGTTTCCTCCGTTGTTACTAAAACTTACCAGTTTTTCAGCGTTAATGACCGCGCTGGCTTTCACCTAGCTCCATGCAGTTCATGTTTCTGTTCTGTACTAATTTTCTGCTCATTTGATCCTCTTTCTCCAGCCAACCATTCACTTTCCAGACACTGAAACTGGTTGGTTCATTTTGCTGGGAGACGCTTGTGATAAACCTTTTTCAAAGTTTTTTGTTTTTCTCTGATTTCAGCCTATCGGACTGTTTTAATAATAAATTTATAGAAGCAGATGAAACATGAGGGCAAAATCTCCGTAGATAACTGCATCCTGACGACCAAAAAGTGGTGGCTGGCTGCATAGGATGACCCAAAAATTAGATTATTCATGTAGATGCTCACATCCTGTAGACGACCCAAAACACAGATGACCAAAAAAATCTCGTAGATGACCCAGATGACCCGTGCCTGTAGATTTCATCCAAAAAATCCTGTAGATGGCCTGTAACATGTAGGATGACTATCGCTGTAGATTTATCTAAAATATAGATGATCAGATGCAAGCCCAGAAACCTTTGTGTCAGGTCGGAGAGGTGAACACAACAATGATATTCAGTGCAGAAAGATCAATAGAGCAGAGGAGAAAATGAGAGACCCTCACCTCTTAACCCAGTGACAGATGCCGAGTCTAGAAGTGACCGCATTACTTCATTATTCTTCATTAATTACCTGGCTCTCTGCCAGTTACCTTCCTCTTGAACAGAATGCTCATTTTGCCTGAGTCACCTCAGTACATTCAGACTAACATCAAGCTTGTACCTTGCCCATAACTTGTAAAGAACAGCGGTGTGTTCAATAATCATAATTTTTCTAGCTCGCATCTCCATCATTCCTTCATTTAACCTTTGCTACCTAAATATCAAACATTTTGACCAATTTATTCGTGGCTGGAGCACCATTTGTTAAAGACACTTCGAATGTGCAATTCTGATTACCACAGACAAAGAACAGACAAATGTACTCAAGCCGATAAATGGTGTCAGAAGACTATTGCACCGACACACATCACATTGCTTGATTGAACTCACCAGCGCTCTTCATGACCGTGCTCAGCAGCAAAAGCTTGTCTTTAGTGGACAACACAGTAAACATCAATGTTGGTACTGTGGCATTCAAATAGATTTTTAGTACCAGATTACGTTACATTAAAGCAATTAACCTTTTATCTCGAAACAAGTATACAGTGCTGTCACTTCTTCCCCGCGCCGTTAACAGCAAAATTGCCGTTATTCTGAACAGCTCAAGAAAGGAAAAGATAAGCTCATATTTTACACTGGGATAACAGAATATTATGAATTTTTGTAGTTAGTATGAGTATTTTTCTATAATGTTAATTGTGAATATGAGGTATTTGTCATAAATACTATTTTTCACTTATTAGTAAATATTCAGTGGGGGAATTATTTATAGTTCAATATTCATAGTTAGCAAAAATGAAATTGTTATTCATGATTCATCTATCATTATCATAAAAGCTTAGCAAAGTGAAAGCTTATATGTCTCTGTTGTAGTGCCTGTCGTGCCGTGTTCAATTACGCTTGCTGTTACCTCATCCACACAGCACAAGCTACCAAAAGGGATATGAATGTAACACAGCACTCTGCTTGTGGCAATATGATCCAGGTTGTGCCTAAATACAGCACTCCCGCCAGCAACAGCAGTTAACATTGTGAAGCAGATCAGGCAGACGTAGAATTCGTGTCTTCAGTTGTGCATTAATGAACATTTAGAAATGCTCGACAGATTACAGACTTACACATAATGTTAGATTATTGATAAAAGGGGTTTCATGATTTCGGTAGCTGTAAAATGCATCGTAAGCATTTCTCGGACACAAAGCAGCACTATAAGACTTCGTTAGCTTGCATGTTGCAGCGCACTGTATGATTCATGTTATACCAGCACAGCATACTTTCACTTCCATAGCCATCTGCTGCTCACAGGTATATCGTCGTGCTGCTGGCAGCGAGTCGGAGCTGGACATCACGATGCTGAAACACGCTTCTGCTAGAGACTTATTTGGTGATAAGAGAGGCTTGTTCAGGACTCAGCAGCTATCCGCTAAGCAGTACCACTGGTTTCAGTCATCAAAACGTCTGATCTGACTGCCTAGAGTTGTCAGCGGTTCGGTAAAATTCAGGTATACTTTTTTCCTGGCATAACAAATCGTTTTCTGTAGATGCCTCTTGAACCAGACAATGTCTTGGCCCAGCCATAGCATGCATTTATACTATCATGGACAGCATCCTCACAACAGTAATGACTTCCCACAGATACTGCAGCTCTTCAGTGCGGAGAATGGCCTGTGTCGGTACAGGCAGCCAAACGGCATATTAGTAGTTAAACATTCGAGACAGTCATGAAGTTGTGACAGGCGCCGGGCCATTAAACTTGTTCTCACCACGGTAAGCTGTACCATACGGCTTGAAGGTCGTAACAAGCGTAAAAGAGCATCACCAATAAATTAAAACCACAAATATAGTTATTTCCGGAAGATATCTACAGATTTCCAAGGGGTTTTAGCTTAATCGGGAAATCAAGATAACTGAGCCAATATAGATTTAGCAGATCTTTATAAATCACTTTCATTATTAAAAATGCTTGAGAATAAAAGCATATGCCTATGATGGACAAAGCCTTAAACAGGCAATTTGTGTTTTAAAGACATCTAACAGAATAATGACAGAAGATAACTTCACTTATGCTCTTTCGTTCACAAGTAATATGCATTAATGATTATCTCAGGCCAGAAATAACTCACCAATGAATTCGATTATTGAAGTGCAAAAATGTTCAGACGCAAATGAAAGCTTAAAAATAACGCCAAAGAAGACATTGCGCAATAATATAGTGTCTTGTTCATTGCTGAAAAGTTCATTTGTCAAGTTTGCTTGAACATTACTCAGAATAGTCACATACCCAAAGCCTGCTAAGATGAAAAGAAAGTAATATTTAGAGTCGCGTCAATCATAATAAATGCTTTACCTATTATTAGTCCTCCTCTGAATATTCTGAGATTTGGAGAAAGTAAAAAAGTTGTGCGATTTGTTCGACGGTTGATGCCGCACGATATCATGTTTTTGGTTTTCACAGATCAACTGAAGAAGGGATCTTTTCCTGCTTCAATAGCCTTAGTTTCAGGTAAGTTGTTATTATTATTATTATTATTATTATTATTATTATTATTATTAATATTATTATTATTATTATTCGTTATTTTATTCATATGGAATGTTCAGAAGCTTCCAAAGATTACAAATAGAAGACGTAAGAGGTGAGGAAATACGAAAGAAGAGACCACTATTAAAAAGAAAATAAATAATAAATTGAATCAGGTGAAAGGTAACTGTAGAAATATGATGGAGATACGTTGTGAAAGTGATCTGCTCTATACCTCATCTATAATCTCAACTATCACTCATTGGTTCAACCAATGGACAAATGAAAAGCTATCTCAGTCATGCTTAATGTTCCCAGCACCATGAGACTGAGTAAAGAAATAGATAAGTGTTGTTAGTTACTGTTTAACTCTTTCATTGGTCTGCCACCAGGAAATAATTTATAATTACATTGTTTCAAATTGAGTTAAAGAGCGTTCACAATATGTGTTTGATCAATAACTGTTATTGTTAAGTTTAGTCACGCCCACTGCAGTGTCCTCACCGTGTTCTCACATTACGTAATGTTAGCTCTCTGCGGCTCACTTTCGTTGAAAGTGGTTCGCTTGAAGCCTTTATGTGCTTGTCCATTTTCTGTAGCCGCTTGCCGTGTCGGGTCGTCATTTGGCGCTTGTAATACCATGATCTTCCTTCTTTCATTCTCTTCTCTTCAGCCTCTAATTCGCCATCTAATTTTCAGCTTGATTCTTTCGTTCGACACCGCCTGGGGTTTTTCTCCTCTCTGCATATAATTTTCGGCCTTCCTCTCTCCTCTCTCTCTCCTCTCCTCTTCTCTCTCTCACCACTACCCCACAGCTCCTTCTCCACCTCCTGCCCCGACAAAAGAGTTCAGCATGAGTTCAAAGTAGTAATAATCATTTACCAGTTTTCTTCAAATACAGTAGTTGTCTTTAGTTGCTGAACAAATTGCAGGTGGGCTGTCCTGCGCCTGTTTTCACTACGCTCTTTTCTAGCCTGCCTTCACCTCATCAATTTTTAGAGCATATTTGTTTTCATCGACTTCCATTAGTTGAACAGGTGTTACGAATACGTTTCACGCCTCTTTCGTCTTCAACGTAGGGTTGCAAGTTGTGCTTGGGACGATTCTGAAGCCCGTTTATATCAGTTACCATTTACTTGTGTTGTCATGAATACACATTCATTTGCCTGTTTTCTTTTCAGTACGCAGGAATAGCTGCTGGGTCAGTTTTCACATAACAAATAAAGAATATTATTAGTACAGTAGTTATTAGACAGTTAAGTAGTTGTATAGGTTGTGTCACTATGATATACATTGTGCTGATTTTTAAAGATAAGACAGGCATAATACTCTTTTAATATTTCTTATATTGTTGGGTCAGTAGCCACCATTGCATCAGATTAAATTGTAATGTTTCAGATTTCAAAATTATTGACTGGTAATAAATGCAAGACACCAAATTGTTATATGGGCTTTTTCTTAGAAATACCAATAAAAGTGTTTGTTTTCAAGATTTATATTGATGAAAATTAACGCCTCTGTCTTTTATTTGCAGACGTGAGCTGGCTCCTCAGCGAGGTGAGCAGCTCATTCTTACTGTATTGTGTTTAATTTTTCTGTAATTTGAAGATGCTCTTTCTACTATAATTTTTCTGACTTCAGATAGACTCACTCATAGACAAACACTGTAAACCAGCTTGAGGCAGTGTGCCAAGAATAAAATCTTTGTCGACTCTGCAAGCTGAATATTGTGTTTGACAGTAAATGTGTGTTAAGCACAACGTTTGAGACTCTCAAACTCCCTGTTAAGTGTGAAATTGCAAAAGACCAGCAGCTGCTAATGAAGTAATGTGGGCTCAGGCTACAGCCGCACTGCTTGTTACTCCAGAGGTCTTCAGTCTGCTGCAGCCCTTCATTCTTTTTTTGTTGCTCCTTCATATTTTTTCTTCCAGCATTTTCACCTGCCTAACACAGTTTGTGCGTGTTTCACATCTTGCAAACATTTACCAAGCCCTCATTGAATGACTTAATCTGTGCCTCGCCACCCACGTTTCCCGTTCCTGTAATTGTCCTCGCGCATCGACGCAATTTTTCGTCCATCGCAACTGTGCCATTCACTCTCTTCAGACACGTGTTCGTAGCACCGAACGGCTTAAACATCCGGGAGTTTCCCGCAATCTTTGATGCTTGCGCCTGCTCATGGGAGATCACCAGAGATCGCGTTTCACCAAACAATTCTGTAAGAGTAGATATAAACATTACAGGCCACCTTCAGCCTCTTAGAAACATGGAAAATGGGATATTAAAGACAATAATGGAGTTCAGGTACGCACCACACGAGCGGCAATTGAGGCCCGATCTGGCGAGTTGCGTGAAAGCCGATGCAGTGCCTGTGAATGAGCTCCATTATTCTTCGCTTATTCACCCGACTTGCCATGTCTTTCTGAATGAATGTAGTACATCAGAGTTCGGCATCAAAGTCTCTGTCTCACCAGAATTACTCATATTTCTTCATGTCAATAAAAGTTTATACCGGCACTAGTAGTCTTTCAGCACTAGGATCACACATTAAAATAAAGTATCTTCATCACCTCCTTCACTTGTTCAACATCTAAAATAACATTTGACTCACTGACTCAGATACCTGGCTGGGTCTACCAGAAGGTCACCTATGTGCAGTTCTGACACACAGACAAATCTACTGATAACGGTATCAGAACACTATTTATCACCGACACACACAGATGCTCCTGACACCCCACAAACTGATCTGGGGTCTCATTCTCACTTGTGCTGGGCCTTAGTCCGTAGTGACGGGTTATCATTCGGCATATACCAGTTCAGACAAGCGAAAGGGAATTGATGAAAGCCGCACATGGTAATGGCTGAATAGTTAAAGGCAAAGTCATAGACAAGGCATTCATGTTCCTCAAAATAGGTAGTTGTAAATCATTATCACACGTAATGCGCATCGCAAAGCATAGCTTGCAGTTTCTTTAATTAGGAGATTAATATTTAGATTTAGCAAATACCTTATCCATGAAAATAGATAAGAATGCCGTGGTCATTTTCGCCGCCGCGTAAAATAAGCCTTCATTTCAAATATCGATTCAAGAAAGTTGTTGTTATCAATGATTTGTTTAATCAGACCTTCCGGAATTTTTTTAGTTTTCAGGCGGAAAGAAAAAAAAAGGGTGAAAGAATACATAAAATAAATAAATAAATAATGGGAATAAAATGAAAATTGAGAGGAAAGAAAAAAGCGAAAGAAAAGGGGAGATTTATACTATCGATCGTCTACTCTGTTTGCCATAGCATGACACACTGAAAAAGCGAATACCAGCTGTAGCCACTACTGATTGTTTGTAACAAGTACTATGCCGCCAGGCCCGCCATATGCCTGACAAAGACAGATGTCAGCATCTTTCATTGTCAGATTTGCAAGTAGAGTCAAGATCGTGATTTAACATGCAGTGAGTTCGGAATGTTCTACCTGAGTCTTCGAAATTACTGTTAATGCTTGCTTTGGCAGATCTGCCACCTGCTCTGACTGTCGTTTAGTGGTTTGCTCAGTCATTTGCCAACTTCAATTGTAATAAATGACATGGAGTTGTAGTAGTTGGGGATCAGGCCATATAGCAGTTTATTCGCCATTACCATCGCCTCAGCTGCCGGATCCGTCGAATATAATAGCTGTTTACTGATTGATAGTTCCCGCCGACATTTAGGCGATTACTTGACGCAAATGACGGTTGTGCCACTGCACTTTCTTATTATCAATATGAAAAGCTGGCCTTGACAGTATACTCGAGAAAAGTCAATTGTAAGCGGTTGTTAATTTCGCTGTAAATACCGATGACAGCCAGATAGCAAGCTCATTGACGGCTTCTCATCATTGAATAAAGCGATGAAAGCCTACCTGCCATTTTTGGGATTCATCTGCAGATATGACCTGTAAATTATGGCAGCAAAGTTGATGGCATATTTCAGCTGAACGATTTTCTGAAAGACATGACAAATATGCGCATATACTGCCTTTGTGTCTTGTGATATGATTTAGCTCAGGGGTTTGGGGTATCATGCCATGTAATTACTGGGATTTTAGTAAATGAGCTTGATTTGGTTATTATTTGTATTTTGATTACCGAGAAATTTTATTTGATGCCAGATATGTAGTTTCGCTGAGTGATGTTCTCTTGGGTAATTAGATTCCCGTAACATGTGTTGGCTCGCTTTCTGCCAGACGGACGAATGCCCTGCACGTGCAGACGTAAAAGCATCCAGAGGTTTTAGAGTTAGCCTGAGGCAGTTTGATCGACAGCTGTAACAGCACCGATAAAATGTCGTATTGTACAACACAACAGGCTTGTGTCTGTCTCACCTCATTTATGCGAGAGATTTCTTTACGGCATGACTTCTTGCTTTTTGGATAAGTGACATGATCTTTCTGGTCTTCTAAAGCTGGTCAAAATTATAAATTAAACAGGCTAATATTCATTGCACATGTTTATCTCTTCATTATAAAAGACACTATCGGTAAAGTTAGCCAAATCATTTTTGTCTCGTAGAAGACAATGTTATTTTGAAAGCTTACGACAATGAAATAATGCGTTAGTCCAAGTGGTTATAGTTGCTTCGTTGCCGAGTTGTTTTTGGAAAGACAACCAGAGAATAACTTAATATATTGCTTAAACACCACAGTACAAACAGCCTTCTGTTACCAGTGTTCTGCAACATGTCTATTAAGTCAGGCAAAGATAGCTCAGAATCGCTCAGAGTTGCTCTCCTTCAGAGCGTAGCTGTTTGAATATGAGTTTCTATGTGTATTGAATGTATGATATTTGTTAAAAATTGCGATAAATATTGGAAGTATCTTATTAGATCGTGGAGCGCCCGTGCATAATATTACTTCTACGTGGAACATGCTTTTTCATATCGTTAGTTGTCGTCAAGTTTTCTTTCAACTTTTTTGGCTGCTATACCCACCAAAGGTCGACCTAATGTAAGATTCGTTGCCATACGATTGGGTAAGCGATAACAGTAAAGTTTGTTATATCATCCACCATTTTCAACAGCACGCAACCTGTTATATAGCTGGCTCAGTGTGCTGTTGTAGAGCTCGCTTACCGATGGGCATGATTATTGTATACCACTTTCTTGGGCCGGGAAGACATGTTAGTTACAGCAAAATATTGTTGTTTTACAGGTTACTCTTTAGTTAGTAATTCTGATCATTAAAAGATCGACGCGATTTAGGCAAAATTGCTCATTCACGCAATTTCATAATCAGCGTCCTCATCAGCTCGTACCGCGTACGATTCATTTTTTTGCGCCTAATTCTTTAGGCGTCTCTTCAAATTGTAGCACGACGTCTTCCAGGCCAAGCTGTAGTTTCGAAATATCTTTAAATAGTTTGTCATTGCCAGGTGGTCGCTAATACGATTCGATTTAGTTTCTTGCGTCGCTATTTCCTTCATTGAAGATTAAGATTCCGAAACAGTAATCTTTCCATATCGAGGTTGAATATTATTGTTTTCGAGTTCTTGCATTATATTTCATTGTAAGTGGTTTATCAAACAATAATATACTATAACTATTATCTGTTTAGTTTGTTTATATTACAGCGGCCTTCAAGGATGCTTATCTATAGACTTCTTTAGTTCAATATTGCTAGTGTGCGTTTGGTCGATGGAGATAAATGTTGACTGAACGGATGGTTGTAAGACTGATTGATAGTCTGAAAAGAAATACTTATGATATTTATTACCTTTGATTTGAAGGGGGATATTTCTAATTTGTAAATTGTGGCTAATTTAACAAGCTTTCATTGCCATATTTTATGAAATGATTGTTTTTTGTCGTTCAAATAATTAAACAATTGAAAGTGATCGATTGTATATGAATGTCTAGCAGTAGGGCAAGCTGAGGGACTGTGCCTTCACAAATCTAGAAACACAGTTGTTAAGCCGAAACTGTTGCCGAGCTGCACATTCTTTCTATTTAAAAATGTTCTTTCCTTTCAAATCTCAACAGAGTTTATTTATATCATAGTAGGTTAGATTTTATATTATAGTATCTGGGATCTTGTGTGTGTCAACAACACAGACGTTATAGTTGGCGTTATTGTTTTTCACTTCCAGTCTGTCAATTTATTATGATGCGTACAGCGATGGTGTCATTTGAATATGAATAGCCGTATAGCACTGTAATCTCTGTGCAGCATGATTAAAAATGAAAACTGTAAGACACAACAATCAGACTTTGTAAACATATACATTACATCAGCCCGAAAGGCACCGCATGCAAAGAAAAATGCTCTGACAGACAACTGAGAAAATGTACTGCGCACACGTAAGTGTGTCACTTAATGATGCGAACATTAACACAGTAACTGGGGCCTCGTGCTTGTCGTGTTACCATGTTAAAGCCTTTCAGGTGTGTGACATATTTTTAAGTGTCTTAACTGAACATTGACATTGCTCGTTAACACAGAATAGTGCTGTTAGTTTTACTGGTTCAGAAAGTCAATTGCAAGACAATATAGATTTTGCTTATCAGAATGGACGTGAATATAAAATGTAGTTAAGGTTGCAAGCCGTGACACCTGAAAATGTTCAGTACGAAAGGAAAAATCCAAAGCTTAAAGGCGTAACAGAAGGAAGCCCGCATTCGTTAATAGCGGTCAGCCAGTTTAGTGCCGCGTTGGTCTCAGTAATGCTTGTCAGTGTACAGATGTTCAAAAAGTTAGCCTGTTGAGTCAGGTATTTTAATGACTTCAACGTCATGAAACGTTGATTTGTTGTTTGCACAGTGTCCGTTATGTTGTATAATGCAACAAAAATACCACAGCAACTTTTAGTACTAAAAGAATGAGAAAATCACCGATAAGTTAAAGCTTTGTTTTTGACAGAAGCCACCTATACAGTACACTGTAGTTTGAGGCATGGTATTATTGCACGTGACAGCCTGGGACATAGTCTTATGGTGCAGAAGTATGTCTTGTGTTGGTTGCATACGACCGTACACACCAGCCACAAGGTACTCTATTAGTTATTGAGCATGCACCAGAGTTCTACTGTGTCAAAATACTTGCACCAGTTAATACAGTGCTGTATTATTATTTAAAGTATTAGCTCATTACAGTCAGAGCTTGCAGTTGTTATTTAGGTACGCATATTATTTGTTACGCACCATATTACAGTCAGTAAATATTCTGCAATTGTTAATAGTTAAGATGTCGTATTATTTAGCACTTAATCATATTATGAGTCGTAAAGATTTCTGCACTGTTACAGGCACGTATTATCATTTAGTTAGTTTGACAGACTGCTGAGTGTTAATATTCTGCAATTGCTAATACAGGTACGTATTATCATTTAAAGGCCTCACCATACATGAGTCAAAAATATTCTCGCAATTAAAGCAATATTATAAACATTTAGCAATTTAACATGAAATAAAAATATTTTCGTACCAGTTAATACAGCTACGAATAGTTATTTAGTTATTTCATCATATTATCGCGTCATTTGCAATCAGCCATTACAGGTATTGCAGTATTGTCATTTGTTGCCTCGATCAGAACAAGCCGATTTGCAATTGTTAATACAGGCACGTATTAATAGTTACTTAATTGAGCAAGAATATTTCGCAATTGTTAATAGTTAAAAATATATTACATTTGTGTACTTACCAGATCACTGAGTAAGAATATTCTGCAATGTTAATACAGGTACTGCACATATTTCAGCAGCTAATAGACACAGTCAGCAACAGCTAATACAGGCAATGTATATCATTTAGCATTTAATTAGACACACAGTCAGCCAGTAGCTGTTAATACAGGTACTGCATAGAGTTGCTACACAGAATACTGTAAACAAAATATTTTGCACCAAACATAGTACTTATTATACATTATGATGACCTGACCAAAACATTAATCATTGCTACTCAGTGATTTATTTCAAATCTCGATATTTGCTGCCGAGTTTGACATTCACATAAAGATGTACTTTCAGACACGGTCATCGGCTCTCACTTGCGTTACCGGGTCGCGCAAGAGCAAATTCGACAAGCAGACAAGACTGCTTTTTTACCCAGAAACACACTGTCCAGGGTTGATCTGCCATCAAATATGAAACGTTCAAGATCACGGCTCACGCGACGTTAGCGATCACAAACTAGGGGCCGGTTGTGCCCGACGGGTTATAATGCACGTTGCACAGTTCATTTAGTAGCTGGAAACAAATTAGAGCAACTGCAAAGAGTTACAAAAGCGATATTAGTCGGGCGTATCGTTCACTGAATGACATTCGCAATATCTCAACACACTGCGCAAAAACATTTGCTTCGACGACATCACAACGGTCGGCATTTAGAACACTTGGGTATTTTCCTTGTAGTTATACAATACACTAGGGATGAAAATCCCTGTTATGCTATAACTTCTTCAGAGAACATTGAAAACACACGCATTCAATAAAAGCGACTGTCACCAAAACATACACAATTCTTCATTAAAGCCAGGTTTCACCTCTGTGTGATTACCTGTCATCCGAAATGTTACTCCTAAAGTCTTCTGTTAGTAATGGTCTTATAGTTAAGATGTACGTAATACTAGAAAGGAGTGATTTAATAAATGGCAGAAGGGGGATGAATAACTATTCATCTCTTAACGTACCTGACTAATAGGCATGAAACAGGAAATGCTATTACTTTCGAAGAATTATCAGAAGTTGCAGCAGAAGATATCGAATTGATCTGGCTGGAGAAAGATAATTTTTTGTCTCATGAATGTCAGATGGAGTTGTCAGTGACCCTTTCTTTCATGCAGATAGCTGCAGCCGTGCTGAATACACACACTATTATTTGTCAGCCGCTGAACACAAGATGATTCCAGCAACTGTGCCAGTGTGAAGGTAAATATTGCCGATGAATTTGCTCACCGGATACGAGTGTCACTGTCAAACAAGCGCCTAGGTTGTAGTAGCATAATTGTTTCGGAAACACAGGGGACAGTTCTCAGAGACACCGAGGTTGGGAATACGCTGGTAGCGCGCCAGATACACAGGCTTTCAGATATCGGTTGAAAGGGCGTTTCCATGTTGCTCTTGCAATAATGAGCATTTAACACCAGCCTTGTGACACAGTACGCATGGCATTTTTTCATAGCGTGCATTATTGTCGGTCGGCACAAACTGGCTGTGTGCAACTGCGCGCGCACACACGCAGCTCTTGGGCAGCTGAGCTCACGCCAGCAAAGCATGTCGCCCACACTGGGCTTCACGTAACACAGTCGCCTTCGAGCCAGCCAGATAGTGTTTCACGCTCTGGGCACTGCAGCCACTCTGCCTACTCGCCTTTAGCATACGCGATGTTCAACAGGTTCGTTATCGAAGACACCGTTAGTTGTTACCTATCATTGCAACATACCGGTCGATCATTGCATCATTCGCAAACAGTAAACAGAATATGCAGAGAACATGTTGTCGAGGCAGCTTGTATACGGCGATACCGCTTGCTCGCAGCTTGACAAGAACCAGCCGCTTAAGAACAGAGAACATGAAGCAGCACAAGGTATTTAATACGGAGAGTGGCTATTTGACACAGGCAAGATCATTAGAGCTATTATATATATCAAACTGTATTATTATTATTATTATTATTATTATTATTATTATTATTATTATTATTATTCAGAAGAGAAAATTGAACATAAGTGAACAAGCTCATTAAAGGTTAATACTTTTAGGCCTTCAGTTAGTAAAGGCTCATTGTTAAAGAGCAGAGGAAAGGGAAACAGCAAGAAGAGACCACACATAAAGAGAAAATAAGTGTGAGGTGGGCCAGGTTAGTCAGTAAGGAGGAGAATGCACAGGCAGTAATGCATTGCACTGCTTCAACTGAAGTCTCAATGCACAGACCTCCGGAAGGCCGTGAACAGCCCAGAGTGACGCCGCATTTGGAACTTCAGGTCCAAGCGAAGTGCAATGCATCGCTACCCTAATGCGATTCACCTTGCATTTTAATCCATTTTTATCTATTTATTAATTTATTTTTCTCTTTAATATGTGTGGTCTCTTGCTGTTTTTCCTTTACCTCTCTTGCTTCTTTGTAATGAAACACCTTGCAAGCTTCACTTCAAGTTATTGGTCTCTTTGGTAGCTTGTTTTATGAATAAGCCATCTTCTGAATACACACACACACAATAATAATAATAATAATAATAATAATAATACAGTTTGACAGAATGTATGTGTGTCATTAATTTGTACCAGCTCAAACTCTAACTGGGTCTTGTATATTGATACGAATGTCGTGTACTCTCCGTGGTAAAATTACCCTTGTGTAAGATAGGCTCACAAGCATGACTGTCTGTGGTCTTAAGTGACGGTTGGCAATCCAAAATACTTGGGTTGAAAGGCCAAACAGGAAGATTTATCACTTAAATTATACAAGCTGCCTCGGTAACTTGAACAGCGCCATTTAAGATATTCTGTTTACTATTTGCAGATGAATACAATGATCATTGGTGTATTCTGCTGTGTCAAGATGTAACAGCAGTGTCTTCTGATAACTGGACCTGGTGAATCAAGGACCATTGGTTGGACATCTAGTAACAGGTCTCCTTCAGGGACAGGTGAAAGAAAGGTAGGTGTCGCAGATTAGCAGGTGTAGAAGAACCTCTCCTTAACAGACTCAGAGGGCATTTACAATGGCTTTACGTGGAAAATTTGAATGAGGTTCCTTGGGTATCCTAAGGTATTATGCTTTTGCTGGCAATAGACTCCTCCAGTAAACTAAGGGCACTAGGAACAGCATTGTGTACACTATAAAAATTGCTTTTAACAGATAGAACCTTTTTGTGAGGTTTGGTATACGACCGACAATGAATACACATATGAAAAATGTATGCGTACACTGTAATCACAAAGGCTAGTGGTAAATGCTCCGTATTACTAAGAGAGCTAACATGGAACGCAACCAACCGATTATCACAGAAAGCCCTGTGGTAATCTAGAAGCATACCGAAGTGTCCTGTAAAAGTAATTTATAGTCGTATTCTGCTTATCAGATGTCTTCGAGGCTTGTCCTTTGCAAGTGACGAAAACCTACAGGCAACAGTTATGCCATATAACGTAGCTCAAGGTAAACTGTCGACAGTGACACTCATCCAGTTGGAATGATTCATCAGCAATATGCATCGCACTTGAAAGGCAGTTTAGCAAAATCATCTAATGATGTAGCTGATAACAATAATAACAGGTAACGATTATTCCGTTAACAGCTGCAATGTCTGCATAAGAGAAGCTGGTCACTGATCAATGGCACCCATCCTGACATTCCTTAGACAAAATTATCTCCTGTCGTGACTGGTTCCAGCCAGATCAGTTCAGCTCCACTCCAACATGCTTCTGCCGATTTTCAGAGAAGTGTGCTAATGAGTACGCTTCAGATTTGTTCATTGCTTATACAAAGGGTGTAAAGCCGACGTTCACAGGGACCAGTTGGAGTTTGACTGTAGGTCCCTTCTGCCATTTGTTAGAATCACTCTTCAGTATTGCACACATCTGTATATAGAGACCATTACAGCAGAGACCTAGGAGCAACATTTCCGTTAATCTAGTGTCCTTTAAGAGTGAGGTACAACCAGGTTGGAAGGGTATGTTCTGTGTATGTGCAGTTTATGATGAGGTCAGCTTTGTTGGATAAACAGCACCTTGTGTTTTCAATGTTCTAGTAGTTATAAACATAACAGAGTTTTTCATCCCCTAGTGGCATTGTATAACTCTCGGAAATGCAAAGGAACTGAATTTGTTATAAATGCCAGGTGGCTGAGACATCGTTGTAATTGAAATAGTAAATTCAAGCAAAATATTTGCACAGTGTGTTGCAAAGGATGTACAAATTGCCCAGATGTCCATTCCCAGTTAGACAGTAATGGCAAAGAATATCCCTTGTAATGCTGCAGTTTGTTCTGAATTAGCTTTAGCTACTCCAAAATGGATCAGTAGCATGCAATTTGTATAACCAAATCAGCACAAATCATTTCGCTAATGATCTAATGATCACGAAACCCGATCTTGAATTTTCAAGGTTTACGGAATATTGAACCTGACAACAAAAAGCAGATCCAACCCCTGGTTGAATTGTGTTTCTGAATTAAAAAAAAGCTTGTGAAGTCATTTAATCTCTTATCAGATTTGCCACTCTTGTATGACCTGGGTATACTTTAAGTGGTCCACGGTTGGCCCAATCCTTTGTGCCGCAAGCAAAAATAACACCAGGCTATACATCTTTATGTGAATGTCGTAATCAACAGCAAATGTCAAGTTTTGGAAGTAAATCCTTTGGGCCAGCCCAATGAGTTAGAATGTTTTGGTCGGGTTAGCTAAATTGCTAAATAATAATACAGTACCTGTATTAACAGTTGCAAGAATATTTTGACACAGTGGTCTTAAGTTAAATTGTTAAAACAATAATACAGTACCTGTATTAACAACTGCAAGAATATTTTGACTGTGGTCTGGTTAAATTGTTAAATGATAATTGTACCTGTAATTAACAATTGCAAGAATATTTTGGACTGTGGTCTGGCAAATTGCTAAATATAATGCAGCACTCGTATTAACAATTGCAAGAATATTCTACTCAGTGGTTCAAGTTAAATGCTAAAATGATAATACGTACCTTTATTAACAATTGCAAGAATATTCTTACTCAGTGGTCTGGTTAAATTGCTAAATGATAATACAGTACCTGTATTAACAATTGCAAGAATATTCTTACTCAGCGGTCTGGTCAAATTGCTAAATGATAATACAGTACCTGTAGTAACAGTTGCAAGAATATTTTGACGCAGTGTATGATTAAATTGTTAAATGATGGTCACACAGCATCTGTATTAACAATTGCAGGAATATTTTGACTCATGGTATGGTTAAATTGTTAAATGATAATACAGTACCCGCATAACAATTGCAGGAATATTTTGACTCATGGTATGGTTAAATTGTTAAATGATAATATGCACCTGTATTAAACAATTGCAAGAATATTCTACTCAGCGGTCTGAACACTGTTAAATGATAATACAGTACCTGCAGTAACAGTTGCAAGAATATTTTGACCATGGTATGATTAAATTATAAAATGATAATAAGGTACTTCATTAACAATTGCAGGAATATTTGACCTTGATGGTATGGTTAAATTGTTAAATGATACAGTACCCGTATTAACAACTGCAAGAATATTTTGACTGTGGTCTGCTAAATTGTTAAATAATAATACAGTACCTGTGGCTAACAGCAAAGAATATTTTGACACAGTGGTCTGCTAAATCTGCTTCAATAATAATAGAGTACCTTGTAGTAACAATTGCATTAGTTTGTTTTGGGGGTCAGTATTTTGTAACTGGGCTCTGAATGTTGCCATATACTTCTGCACCAAGTTTATGGTCAAGACATCACGTACAGTAATGTCACACTTCTATTCTAAAGTTGGTGTACTGTATAGGTAAACTGTCAAAACTAAAGCTTTAGACTAATTGCTATCCAGTTTGATTTTTCTTATTCTGCAAATACTAAAAGTTCACACTTTGTGGTTATTTTTGCTGCAGTACTCCACAAATATAAATGACTGAAAGTTATCCCAGCAAACTGTAAATCACATTTTGTAACATTTGAGAAGTCAAACAAAAGTATTCTGAGCTCAACAGATGCTTTGGCATCTGGCTTTGAGGTACTGTAGGCATTACTTAAGTTCTGCAGCATCCTTGGCCCCCTAGCTGCAACCTCACTTTGACTGCTTCATAGCAACAGCCTTCTGTTACACCTTTAAAGCCGCTTAATTTAACTTTCCCTTTTCAGTACTGAATGACCTCAGGTGTCACAGCACTCTTGGCCTTGGCTACATTTTATTCCATTCCATTTCTGATAAGTAACAAAAACTCTATATTGCATCCTTTGCAATTGACTTTTCTAGTTAATCTAAAACTAACAGCACTTCCTCGTGGTTCCTAGCCCAAACTAACTTGAACTTCTAATGGTCAATATTCAGGTTATAAGATTTATTTAAAAATGTATCACACCTGAGAAGGTAGTCTGTGCTAAAAATAGCAAATGGTGTTGATAAGTACAGAATTTGAGGCTCACTATTGTGGTTGAATTGCATCATTAAGTGACACATTTACGATGTCTATCCAAACCAATTCTGAAAGTGTCCATGATACACATTTTTCTCAGTTGTCTGGAGTGTGTATCTGTCAGAAGTTATTTTTCTCATGCTAGCTGAGGCTTGGTTTTTTTCAGCTGACAGTGTGTATTTTACCAAAGTCTGGATCTGTTGTTGTGTCTATTTTTGGATTTTCCATTTTAATCATACTACTTTAAGTTGCAAGTATATACAGGTCTATATTCAAATGACACCATAAACAGCCTTGCATCATGAAAAAATAAATTGACGAGACAGATTAGAAAAAATAATATAGCTATAAGCAGTCTGTGCTTGATTTGACACACACAAAGTTTTTGAACTCCCCAGTTTTCAGAAGGGTTCATAGATCCTTTCAACCTGCTGCAGATCTATAAATAAAGCTCTGTTAAAGGTTTATAAGGAAAGAACGATTTTTAATGAAAAAGGTGTACCTTCTAAAGCCTTGGATTTCTCAGCTAGCAACTGCCTGTTTCTTCGGTTGTAGAGGTTTTTAATTCCTCAACTGCCTCTGCTAGACGACCATATACAAGTGACTTCCACTTTCAATTGTTTTTTGAATTATTTGAACAACAAAACAATCATTTCCTATAAAATATAACTTAATGAAAGCTGATTGGGATTAATACAATTTACAAATTAGAAATATCCCCTTCCCACTTTAAATCAAAAAAACAATAATGTCACAAATGATTTCTTTTCCCAGTTTGTAATCAGTTACAGATAAATGCACCCCAAAACTTCTTCAACCCCTAATATATCCTCTGTTCCATGGTCTAACAATTTATCTCTCCAAATCAAACCAAACACTAATTAGTTATAATTTGTGTAGACTAAAGTCTAGATAAAACATCCTTAATAAAGGCCCTTGTAATATGTGTAATAACCAAACAAGATAATAGTTATAAGTATAATTATTGATCACATTAAACCACTTTACAATAAATATAATGCAAAATTTCAAAAACAATAATATTCAAAAAACCTCAGTCATGGAAAAATTATATTTCGGAGTCGTCACCAAATACTTCAATGAAGGAAATATGGCACAAAATTCGTCAAATCAGTGGTAAACATATAAGACCACCTAGAAGCCCAATACTATATAACGGCAAACTAAATCATAACCTACAAGATATTTCAAATCACAGCCAAACATATAGAAGGTATCAGTGCTTATTCTAATTTGAGGAACACTTCAAAGAATTAGACACAAAAATGAATCCTAAGACTAATTCCTTTGAAACTGATGAGGACCTTGATTATAATCAAGAATTCAACATGAATGAACTTAATTGCCCTAAAATCATGTCGATCAGCCCGGGTCATGATATGATTTCTTTTGAAATGATCCAGAATTTAGCTACACTAGCTAAAGAATTCTGCTAAAATTATGATAATAACATATGGCTAACGTAATGTCTTCTCCCAACCAAGTGGAGACATGCAATAATCATACCCATCAGTAAACCAGAAAATACCCTAGCACCCCACTAATTATAGGCCAATATCTCTAATAAAGTTGCTTGTGCAAACTGTTGGAGAAATGGTTAGTTTGAGATTGGGCGTCATAACAAAACATCAATTTTATCAACTACCCAATCGGAATCAATGCATTGGTAGATTCATATTAGACCCAAGTTAACTCAATTAGATCATATTAGTAAAGGATTTGAAAAGAAAAAGCTGACAGTGGCTACTTGATATAGAAAGCTATGATACCACATGGAGATACAATATTATGCACAGACTCCACAGGTCCATATTCGAGGTCACTCTTCCAATATTTATCAACAATTTTTAACAAATCGTACATTTCTAAGTACACATAGGAAATACATATTCAAATTGCTACATAAGCAAGAGGAGATCCCCAAGGCAGTTCTGAGCTGCATCTTATCAAGTTCTGGCAATAGATGATATTACCAGAACCTGCCTGAGAGTGTACAAAATTGTTTGTATGTGGATGATTTTGTAATATATTATCTAAGTTATTCTCTGGCACATGCTCAAAGAATACTTAATACAGCAACAAACAATATAACCACTTGACCAATGTAGTTTCGGTTGTCGGTAAATAACATTAAATGCATTGTCTTTTACAAAGACAAAAGATGGTTGAAACAACACACCATTAAGTTATATCTTTATAATGAAGAGATAAACATGCAATAAAGCAATATTTGGGTATAATTTTTTGACCAACATTTAAATTGGAAAGATCATGTCAAATACATCAAAGCCAAAGGATCTAAAAGCCTTACATTATTAAAGAAAATCTCTCACACCAAAATGGGTGCAGGACAAGACACAATAAGTGTTACGTTGTACAATGCAACAGTACTATCAATTATAAATTATAGCTGTCCAGTTTATTCAATCAAGTTCCAGAAGTAAGCAACTCTAAAACCTCTAGATGCTTTACACTACTGAGGGGAGTGTGTATATGCACAGGAGCCCTCCGCTCATCTCCAACTGCTCATCCCAGCAGAAGCAAAGCCAACTGCCTTCAAAAATACTACAGAGATCTAATTACTTTAAGAAGAGACTTATCCCTTCAAGCAGGTACATCTCCTGTATCAAATAAATTTCTACCAGAATCAAAATACAAATAATAACCCAAATCAAAACTCATTTACTAAAATCTATTGAATTACATGGCATGATACCCACTTACCCAGGAAATAAATCATATCACACCATGGACACTAAAAGGGTGGTGAAATATGCACATATTTATCATGTCTTCCAAGAAATATACTGCTCAACACAGAAATGTACCATCACATGCCATGAACACATAAGATGGAGTGGTAATCCCTTCCATAACCCATACACAGATGGGATCCAAAAATGAAGCTGGAGGGCCTAATGTGCCCATTCATGATGAAACCATCCAAATGGGCCTTCCCAATGTCATCAGTATTTACAGCAGAATTAACAGCCATACAATTGGCTCTCCAGATTATATTCAAAAAGGAATTCCTCCAGCACTAGTATTGAGGACTCAAGAAGTAAATTGAAGCAATAGGATCATTTAATCAAATAACTCCCTTTGTCCAAATATCCAACGGAAATTCCATCAATCACTACAACAGCCTTCAAGTTTATATTTATGGATCCTGCATCATGTAGGCATTGAGGGTAATGAGGTACAGATAGCCATAAATTAGGATTGTACAATCCCCAACTACTACGAAAGCTCCCATATCAGACTACAGCATCAGTTAAACCTTGAATTATAGGACGGCAAAATGACTGACAAACATACCTAATAAACAACTACGACAAATTAAGAACGAAGTTAAAAAAGGGCATTCTTCTACCCAAAAACAAAGCATTAACGAAGTAATTTCAAAGACCAGAATTATAATATTCAGACTCAATATTACGCCATCTGATGTCAACTCTGTACACAAACTAATAATCTCAGAAGATAACATCCCAACAATAATCAAATATATCTTGATTGACTGTCCGCAGATGGCAGCATGAAAGAAATACTTATTTACAAAAATAAATCAATAGCGATATTCTAGCTGAAGGTAATAGTTAATTAATAATATCACTTCTTTCTTAAACAAAATAATGGATTAATAAAATATAATCTCCCAAATGAACTCCTCATAATTACTTTATTTAAATTTTCTCCCCATTTTTTATTATTTATTTATTTATTTAATTTTATGTATTCTTTCCATCCGTTCTTTTTTTCTTTTTCTTCCAAAATGCCTGAGTAGTTAGAAGCCTAAAAGAGTTCAGAGGTCTGCTTAAACAACTCATTGATAACTAACTAACTTTCTTGAATCGATTTCAGAATGAGAGCAATTTTACTTTGCAAGCAGCGGGAAGTGATACAGCATTCCTTATCTATTTTCATGGATAAAAGGTTATTTGCTTCATCTAAATATTAATCTCCTAATTAAAAAGAAAACTGCTTAAATATGCTACATTATCGCACATTGCAGTGTGTGTGAAAATGGTCCACAACACCTGTTTTGGGAGACATGAATGCCTTGTCTGGGGGTGCCGACTTTGCCTTTGCCATTCAGCCACACATGTCATGTGCGGTTTCACTGACTCTCTCCTTGTCTAGATAATTATATACTGAGTGTCTTGTCCACTTACAGACCTAAATTTATGCCCTAAATATGGTCAGGTGAGTGGGCATTTGGATCCAGAATTTGTAGGGGTTCAATCAGAATTGTCTGTGTAATGTCAGTGTCACAATAGGTGTTCTGATACCATTTATCAACTTGAAGTAGATTTGTCTGTGGTAATCCAAGAACTGCACATATCAGGTGAGCCTTCTGAATAGTTAGCTCAATGATCACAGGTCAGTTGGGTCAAAATGATTGGATTTTTAGACGCAGATTTTGTTGGACAAATTAGAGAATTGGTGGAGATGCTGGCTAGAAGAAATATGATGATCAATTTTACTGCGTGCTGGGGGGAGATTATAAAGATGCAGGTACATAAAACTTTACAGTGACATGGAGAAATATGAATGAATTCTGGTGGGATGGAACTGATGCCAGACTCTGAGTGAAGTCTGCATTCTGTTCAAAGAGGACATGGCTGAAGATGTGACAAAGGTCGGGTGAATAAATGAAGAATAATGAAATCGAATCCCTTCTGAGATTTTAACATCAGCTTTCTCTTCCACTGGGTCAGATGAAAGTCTCTCCTTTCCTCTGCTCTGTGGTCATTCTGCCTGAACTCCCATTAAATTTGTTCTATCTATCCCATTTTTCCATGATTTCCTGGGGCCCCTAAAGGATTTAGGCCTCATTGACATATTCACTCTTTTCAGAATTGATTTGGTGAGAGAAGGCAGCCCAGGTGTGATTCTGAGTGATTCCATGGAATGACACCACAAGAACATCAAAGGAATTTGGGAATACCCCAGATGATTTAAGTTATCCAGTGCTACAGACCTGTCTAGAGGGAGGTGGAATGGCTGGACAGCAATGATGGACGAAAAAGGTACAAAGGTCAATTAAAAGCCACAAGGGTTAATTACCTAGGGGCAGAAGGAATTGTGAATGTGTAGAATTTAGGCCAGTACAAGTAATTGGAACCTAGGAGGTCATTCAGCAATGAAAGGAAACTGAGAGTAAATGTTTAGCAAAGGTGTAACAGGAGGAAAACCTCAGCTGCACTCTGAAACAATTGTTAGATGAGGGTGGAAAGTAAGCTGGAAGAAATGAATATGAAAGGAGGTACAGTAAAAAGAATGAAAGGGGCTGCAGCTAGGGGCCTAAGGGACGCTGCAAAGACCCTTAAGTAATGCCTACAGTGCAACTGTGAGGTGCAACAATGGCACTAACCCCCTATGGGGCTATGGGCAGAAGTGACATTGCAAACAACCATTAGCAATGCCTACAGTGCACCGCTGGAGGTTCACACACTAACTGACAGGGTTTTTTGAGGGAGATATAAATAATTGTACTTAACACACATTTTACTTATCAAAAACCTACCAAATATTCAAGCACAGGTTATGATAAAGGGTTTTTATTCCTTAGCACACTTTGTTACTTACCAGAAAGCTGGATCCTGAAGTGTTTGTCTAGTATAGGTGCTAATTCCTATCCTAAGTGGAAAATTATAAGTAAAAAAAAAGAAAACATGAAAAATACAAGATGGTGTCTACAAAAGAAAGAATTTAAAACAATACAGTAAATTGAACACTCACCACCATCTTCTTTGGGGGTCCAGCCAGTGGTGCATCTGCAAAATAAAAGACAGAGAATTGAATTTTCACTGTCAATTATAAATCTTGAAAACAAAACACTTTTATTGAGGTATTTCTAACAAAAAGAGCAAAAACACATATATAGCTCAGATATGGATAATGTACATTTTGTACCAGTCGATAAATTTTGAAATCCTAAAACATTCTAGTTTAGTCACTGATTAAGCAATGGGGCAATTACTGTTGAGCAAAAAAGTATTAAAATGATAAAAAAGGGTATTAATTGCTATATCTTATCTTTAACCTCAAGCACAGTGTAATATCATAATTACGAACCACAATACATACAGCTACTTAGCAATCTACTACTAATACTGTACTAATATCATTCTTTTTTATTTGTTATGTGGAAAACCTATTGGGCATGGCAAGCTAATGCCCTTTCCCTTGCCCAGTACTGAAGAAAATAAGAACAAATGAATGTAGTATTCATGAGCATACCATACAGAGCAGCTGTAAATCTGAGTATAACAGACTCAAGTCAGTCCTAAGCACAACACGGCCCTACGTTTGAGGACCTGAGGACTTGGAAACCTGCAAATAAACAAGGAGTCAGGAAAGGCAATGGGATTCATGGCACCTGTTAGCCAATGGAGTCAGTCACTGTTACAGAGAAATGAAAAAATATGCTCTAAAGAAATTGATGAAAAGGTTGAGGCAGATAAGAGAAAAGAGTGAAATTGAAGTATGAAGAAGAAAAGTGCAGGACAGACCCACCTGCCAATTTGTTCAACAACTAAAGACCTTTGCTCTGTAACTGTAGAGGAAAGAGCTGGGTAGAAAATGGTGTGTTCTGAAGAATCCTTTTCACTACAGACTCAGTACTGGTTTTTATCAGGTGGGAAAAGGTGGGGAGGGAAGGAGTAAGAGAAGGGAATAATGAGTAATATATAGACCTGCAGAAGGACTGATTTCAAACCCTGAAAGAAAGAGAGAGAGAGAGAGAGAGAGAGAGAGAGAGAGAGGAGAGAGAGAGAATACAGAGGTATATACAGAGAGAGAAAAGGCTTAAAAAGGCAGTGTCAGGGCAAAGAATCAAAGCTAAAGTGGATGAGCAGATTAAATTGGAAAAGAGAGAAATAAAGGAAAGATGGAGGATGCTGACTCGACAAGAAGCACCACTGAACATTACAGAAGCACCAATGAGCATTACAGTACAACCGTAGCTGCAAGAAATGGACAAGAAACTACATAAAGGCTTCAAGACAGACTGGGATGCAACTTGGAAATCTAAAGTTAAGACCACTTTCAACAAAGTGACGCTTGTGCCCAGGTTACGCAGAAGGGGGGAAAAGAGACGCCATGTCTGTGGCCATGTCTGTGAAGACACAGGGAAGGTAGGAACCTTATACAGTAAGCAGAAATAACCTTCAAAACTACAACACAATAAACAGCTAGAATTCAACCTATACTGTGAACTTGCTTCTGCTCAGACAAGTGTACTGAACACTAAATTATTTCCTGATGAAAAAGGCGTGAAAAAAGTTAACTAAAAGTTAACCCAACCTAACCTATATCTACTTGCTGTCAGATCTCGGCCATGCCTTGATTATGGCATTAAGAACAAACTGTATCTGAGGATGTAAAAGAAAGCTTTTTCTTTTTCATTTGTCCATTGTTGAGACAATGATAGTGAAAGTGATAGTTAAAGTTATAGATAAGGAATTATAGAGCACGGATTTCTGGCAATGTCCTCCATCTAATTTCACAAGTTGCAACTTTTCACCTATTGATCAATTTATTAACTTATTTTTCTTTTTTAATAAGTGAGATCTCTTCTTTCCGTATTTCCCCTCACCTCATCTTACGTCTTCCTAATGAACACCTTAATCATCTTTGGAAGCTTCTGGAATTTCAAGTCAATGCCCCTTTGATGGGCTTGTTCCATATGAATAGGGTTCATCTTTTGAATAATAATAATAATAATAATAATAATAATAATAATAATAATAATAATAATAATAATAATAATAATAACAACTTACCTGGAACTAAAGATATTGAAGGCTCCAGAGCAGATCCCTTCTTCCAGTTTGATCTGTGAAATAACAAGAACATTTATTATCAGTCTTGGCATCAACTACGTCAGACAAAATCACTTTTTTAACTTTACTTTCTTTCAAATCTCAAAGGTGTTCAAGGAGGGAGTTTAATATTGAATTAAAAGCCTTTGTGTGATTTGATGACTTAGATCAAATGTACTTTCTTTTTCATCTTAGCAGACTTGGAGTATGTGACTATTCTGTGTCAGGTGTGTTCAGAAATAAGGCCGGAACAAATGGACTTTTCGGTAATGGGGAACAAGGCCCACTTGTAATTATGCCTGAAATATGCTCTTCTTTTTAAGCGTTATTTTTAAGCTTTCATTTTGCGTACAGACATTTATTTTTAATCTCCAATAATCGGATTCATTTGAGCAGGTTACTATAAATACTGGGATGTCATTAAATGCATACATTTGTAGACAGAAAGATGACAAATTATACATTCAAGTCTTCTGTCTATTGATTATTAATATCAGTGGCTAGACCCAGATGTCTTCTAAAACCTCAAATTGCCTATTTTAAGAAAAACTGTCCATCATAGGCATATGCTTTATTCTCAAAATACGTTTTTTAATGGCAGAAATTGATTTATAAAGGTCTACTGATCTATATTTGTCTAGTTATCTTGGTTTCAGTTAAGCTAAAATCCCCCTTGGGAGTCTGTATGCTAGGCCTATGGATAATCTTTAGATTCCAAATCTTTCATATTTTTGTGAACATTTCATTTATTAGTGTCTCTTTACGCCCTATTTACGGCCTTCAAACCATTATGGGAAGTCATACCTACCTTTGCTAACCTACCGTAGGTGAGGATAGGTTTGGAGAAATTCCCATCCCCCAGCCTGGCCTATAAATAAGTCTAGCACCTCACTTGGCCTATCTCAGATGTTTAATACCTAATATATGCCATTTTGAACCTACTGGAATCCATCCACACGTTACTTGCAAGACACAGGTAATTTCCCACTGACGTAAAGAAATAGATTCTCCACACTTCTGTGAAGAGGGCTACGATAATCTGTGGGGGTCATTTACTGTATTCATGGGATGCTGTCTATGATAGGTACTAAATGCACGCTAGACCAAACTAGACTAGGAACATTTGTCCTGGTTTAAGGGCATCTACAGAAGGCAGTTTGGTTGTATGCCCAGGAAGAAAAAAAGTATACCTTAGTTTTACCAGACCACTGAGCTGATTAACAGCTCTCCTAAGGTTGGTCCAAAGGATTAGATTCTATTTTACGTGGCTAAGAACCAATTGGTTACTTAGCAACGGGACCTACAGCTTATTGTGGACCTGAACCACATTATAGCTGGTGGAATGTAAATTTCATCACCAGAAATAAATTCTAACTCTTCATCAGCCGGCCAGGGAACTGAACCAACATCGAGTGACAGTCTGAAGTCAACTGACTCAGCCAACGAAGGGCTTGCCCAGGAAGAGCACGGCAGATGCCCTTTATTGCAAGACGGGGGCAGGACAATTTTGTGGAAGGTGAAAGGAAGGTATGCTGGTACTGAAGACCTCATATGAGTCATACAGTGCCTTTATTGCAAGCTAACAGAGTCTTATAGTGCCTTTTTTCTAGCTGTCAGAGTCTTACAGTGCATTTTTTACAACTACCAGAGTCATAGAGGCCTTTTTCAAGCTATCAATGTCTAACATTAAATAGCATGAGGTCTGTGTCTGTCTGAATGAATAAAAATGAAATTCCTAAATGGACAAACAAAATCACACACAATAGGACTGAGTTCTGCGTCCCTGTACAGTCTGCTCCTGTGTGTACTGTAATGTTGCTACAAAAATACAGGAGTGCTGTATTTAAGGCACAACCTGGATCCATATTGCCACAAAGAGGTGCTGTGTTGCATTCACATCCACTTTGGGCAGCAATTGCTGTGTGGATAGGGTGCTGTAAAGAGCATGGTGGACCCACAGTATTTGAGGAAGCTTCTAACAGGAGACCGAGCACGCTCCTGTAGAGGATTGTGACTTGCTAAAAATGACATGATAGTGATGATGGATCATGAATAAGCAATTTCATTTTTTAATAGAAGCATATGGATAGTGAATTCTAATATCTACTACACTGAATATTTACTAAGTTGAAAAAATAAGTATTTATGAAAAATACCTCAGATTCACAGTTAACATTATAGAAAATACTCATATAATACAATAATTCATAATAGCATATTTGTCCCAGTGTAGGATATATAGACTTATCTTTTCCTTTCTTGAAATGATTTCTGAATAACAGCAATTTTGCTGTGCAAGCAGCAGGAGGAAGTGATACAGCACTGTATACTTATTTTCAGGAATAAAAGGTTAATTGCTTTATCTTAATAATAATCTAATTTTTAAAAAATCTATTTGAATATGCCACAGTTACCCGACATTACAATATTTTACTGTCTTGTCCACTAAAGACCTAGCTTATGCCCTGGGCACAGTCATGAGAGTGGGCATTTGGATCCAGATTTTGCAAGGGTTCAATCAGAATTGTCTGTGTAATGTCAGTGTCGCAATAGGTGTTCTGATACCATTTATCAACTTGAAATAGATTTGTCTGTCTTTGTCTGTGGTAATCCAAGAATTGCGCAATTCAAGTGTGTCTTGTGAATAGTTAGCTCAATGATCACAGGTCAGTTGGGTCAAAATGATTTGATGTTTAGACATAAAAAGTTGGATAAATGAAGGAATTAGTGGAGATGCAGGCTAGAAAAATTATGATTATTAATTTTGCTGTTCGCTACAAGTTTATAAAGATGCAGGTACAAAAAACTGATAGTGACACGGAGAAATATGAATGAATTCTGGTGGGATGGAAGCGGAACCAGACTCCGAATGAAGTAGGCATTCTGTTCAAAGAGGAAATGGATGAAGAGGTGACAGAGGTGGAGTGAATAAATGAAGAATAATGAAGAATAATGCAGTCCCTTCTAAGATTTCAGCATCAGCTTTCTCTTTCACTGGGTTAGATGTGAAAGTCTCTCTCCTTTCTCCTCTGCTCTGTGGTCTTTCTGCCTGAACTCCTGTCAGATTTGTGTTCACCTCTCCCATTTTATTTTCAGGATTTCCTGGGCCATCCTACAGGATTTTTTGGGTCATCCTACATGATTTTTTGGGTCATCCTACAGGATGTTTTGGGTCATCCTACATGATTTTTTGGGCCATCCTACAGGATTTTTTGGGTCATCCTACAGGATTTTTTTGGGTCATCCTACATGATTTTTTGGGTCATCCTACAGGATTTTTTGGGTCATCCTACATGATTTTTTGGGTCATCCCACAGGATTTTAGGCAATCCTACAGGATTTTATGGGCCATCCTACAAGATTTTTGGGTCATCTCATACGATTTTTTTACTATCCTACATGATTTTTTGGGTCATCCTACAGGATTTTTTGGGCCATCCTACAGGATTTTGCCCTCCTGTTTCCATCTCTACTTTCTATAAATTTGTGTAAAACAGATTCCATTAAATGAAAAAATCGAAGGAAAACAAAAAGAAACTTTGAAAAAGGTTATCACAAATATTCTCAGCCATTCAGTGCTCAAGACAGTGTCTAGAGGAAGTTAGAGTGGATGGACAGCAAGATGGAAGAAAAGAAGCAGATACAGAGATCAAGTAAAAGGCCAAAGGGTTAAGTACCTAGGGGCAGGAGGAATTGTGGACTGCATAGATTTAGGTGAAAGGCCAAGCGAAGGAACCTACGAGGTCATTCAGCGCTGAAAGGAAAACTGAGAGTAAACGGTTACAAAGGTGTAACAGGAGGGAAACCCCACAGTTGCACTATGAAACAACTGTTAGCTGAGGGTGGAAAGTAATATGGAAGAAAGAATATGAAAGGAGGTACAGTAAAAAGAATGAAAGGGGCTGCAATTAGGGCCGAAGGGACGCTGCAAAGAACCTTAAGTAATGCCTACAGTGCACCACTAGAGGTTAACACACTAACTGACAGGGTTTTTTCAGGGAGATATAAATAGTTGTACTTTTACATCATGTGACGTCTCATTAACACAAAATACTGCTTGCTGCAAGCATATATGATAGAGAAAGGATAGCCACAAGAATGTGAATATTAAAACTAACAAATGAAGGTGGTTTAGAATTAACAGAAGCAGAATGGAAAACAGATTTAAAAGGGGAACTTATACACAAATTAAAAGGTTGATATTAAGCTTAAAGACAAAGGAATAATGGAATGATGGAGGCAGGACTTTACTCTGAAAAGCTTCATGATTGAGAGAAAAATAATTTGTGTGTGTGTGTGTGTGTAAGATATTTCTCACTAAACACATGAACCATGAATTGTACATTTTCATGGCCGGTCACCTATTTTACACATTTTGATAATTACTGTCTTCAAACCAGTCACTTTTGTTCTTAAATCATCCAGAATTGAAGATCTAGAGTCAATAAGCATAAACTAGGTTAAATTCTAGCTTCATTATTTGTGAATTAGCTGCACTTTGAAGGCATAGCCAGCAGAGTGACTGTTTGATAAATATTCACCAATTATGGACGGGACCCCTGTGGGCAAACATTTGATCCTCAGTACCCATGGGCCTCTGCTGATCTATTTTGTCAGTAATGACAATAATTCAGCTAAGAAAGTGTGCCCTAATTCTAATTAAGTAAAGTGAAAGGCTTACTAAGACATTTAATAATTTCTGTAAATGGCTGATAATGTTATAGACCAACGTAAAACCTTTGATTAATGGGGGCTTCATCAGAAAAGGAAAAACCGATGGAAGGAGACATGATGTTGGATCAACGTATACCAGCGGCAATTGAGGTAAAGAGTGTCTTTAGTACACGACAGGCAGTGACGAGGATGAGTAGCTTATATTGGAAAAGGAGAGCGGCTTAATGGCGAGGAAGAAGGTTTGGAAGGAAAGAAATCAATCAAAATGGATAAGTTGTGAAAGAGAATTAAATACATATTAAAAGGTTGGCATCACATTCAAAGAGAGAGGAATGACAGATTGATGGAAGCAGTGCTACTCTACTTTGAAACTCTTCCTGATGTATAGGAAAATATTTTTTGTCTTTCTCCCTCTCCAATATATAATAGTTATGGAACAATTACGTGGTAATACATTTCAAAGGTTTCTCTCTCATTCACAAAGATTTCAGTGAGTGTCTATCTTTCAGATATAGATTTACTTAATCTGATAACGATAAATGGGACAAAATGAAATGGTATTATTAACAGACATATACATAGCTTCAAGGGTCTCTCTCTCTCTTTCTCTCTCTCTCTCATGAAAATTTTCATTATACATCACTCTGATATAATTCTATCTACTCTGAGGATAATAAAAAGGACAAAAATGATATTTTCATAATAAAATAAATTTTTGAACATACTTACCAGTTATATATATAGCTTAAGTCCCGACGCTACAGCAGAATTTTCAAATCAAGTAGCTACGATGGGTAAATGGGTAACATCTGTGCGCTCTACCCAGGTAAGTACCTGAACTGTTCCAACTATTCCCTCAGATCTTCCATGTCCTCAGTCTCAGAGGAGAAGGGAGGGAATTGGTTGAGAGGACCAATAGGTATGTTCAAAAATTTATTTTATGAAAATATCATTTTTAAACATCTGACTTACCCGGTAGTTATATATATAGCTGATTGACACCTTTGGTGGAGGGTCAGAGACAGCCAACATCGTTGGAAATTTGCTTAAGGGTTAATAAACCAACTTAAGGTTCTTACCTGGATTAGCGAAGCTGACTCTAACGAACTCCCTCATTATGTCTGCTTTCCTTAAGAGGTCCAGCTATCCACTCAGGGGCTGGAAGACCTGAGCTGCCAACCGTGTGTACCAACCTCTATGTGACAGACAACCTATAATACCCTTGTTCCGGGCGCTACCAAGGAACAAAAATGACCACCTGACTAAAATCAATGATTGTGGAAGACTGCGTCCAATCTTCACAAACAACCATAAAATTTCAACATTCCAAGGCAAGAATCAAGGGTATTGTTTTATGGGAATGTAGGGGTAGTCCCTTCTCCCACTACTGAGTTAGCTGCTATAAATGGTCCCAGCGTAAAGCAGTCGTCATAAAGGTCTGTACTTTGCCTCTGGCATAGTGAGCCAAACATTGACTTGCTTCTCCAGAAGGTAGAGTCCATGACACTTTGTAGGGACCTATTCTGTCTAAAGGCTACAGAGGTTGCAACTACCCTGACCTCATGGGTTTTAACCTTTAGAAGCTTGAGGTCCACCTCACTACATTCTGAATGAGCTTCCCTTATCAACTGTCTTATGAAAAAGGATAACGCATTTTTTGACATTGGCAGAGAGGGCTTCTTAACTGAACACCAAAGCCCCTCTGACTTGCCTCGTAAATCTTTCGTCCTTTGCAGGTCAGATCTCAGAGCTCTTACCGGACACAGGACTCTCTATACCTTCACCCGCGAGAAATGCCAGATTCAGACCTCGAACGCTCTGGGGCTGGGTGTTGTGAAGGACGTTTATTCTCATTAAACCCAGTTGTAGAGAGCAGATAGCTTTGCCATTCCTAAAACCGACAGTTTTATTGAAGGCATGTACTTCACTGACTCTTTTCGCTGTTGCTAACCTAACCAAAAACAGAGTCTTCATGGTGAGATTCTGAATAACTTTGTTTATAATCTTGAACGGGGGAAAAGCGAACATCTGGGACTGACCAATCCAAGAGGAATGATCGTATGTTGCCTCGATCTGGTAATGAGAACAGTACGCCTCATCCTCTCGCTTGTGCTGTGGCGAAGAGGTTCATGCACACGTCCCAAAACTGCCATAAATCTTTGCAGATGTCTTGATGAAGAGTCCATCTGCTGCCAGACTTGACCTTTCCTGCTCAGACTGTCTGCTCACATTCCTTCCCCTTTAATGAATCAGTCAATAAAATCACATTCTTCTCTTTCGCCCAGAGAAGGAGTTTCCTCGACGTCTCGTACAATGACCTGGAGTGGGTTCCGCCTTGCTTGTTGATGTAGGCCAACACCGTCGTGTTGTCGGAGTTGACCTGCACGACTTTGTCCTGAACCGAAAGCAGCTAACCTGAGGCTAAAGACGTCGTCCTATCATGTGGTTCCGCCCTAGTCTGAGGGATCCTGATACCCCATTCAGGTAATGGCACCAGTCTGACAAAGATTTCCAGAAACAACACTCAGGTCTGGGTTCCTCTGTTTTAATGAAAGGCCTTCCTGAAGCTTGACGGGCTCGTTCCACCACTGAAGGCATTGTTTCATCGTTTCTGAAATGGGGATACACTCTGTCTCTAACCCCTCTTCTCTGCTCCAATACCGATTGAGGTAGAATTGAAGTGGGCGAAGGTTTGTTCCTCTCCTAAGAAAACAAACTGTCGCAGCGAGGGAAGTGGTTCCAGCAGACTCATCCATTCCCTCGCTGGAGCACGTCTGTTTCCTCAGAAAGTCCTTGTAGCCTACCAAGGCTTGTTCCATCCTTGATGGTGACGGAAAAGCCCGAAAATCCCGACTTGAATCCTCATCCTGCTGTACAGGACTCTTGGGATGGGGTTGCAGTGACTCTGTCTGTTTACCAGAAGTCCTAGTTCCTCTGATAAACAGACTGTCGTTTGAAGATCCTCCAGACAGCGATTGAAGGAAGGAGCTCTGAGGAGCCAGTCGTCCAGATACAGAGAGGCCCTGATGCCTCTCGTGTGTAGCATTCCCGCTACATTTGACATCAGTCTCGTGAAAATTTGGGGCGCAGCGCTTAGGCCGAAGCAAAGAGCCTGAAACTGGAACACCTCTTCCTTGAAGACGAATCTCAGGTATTTCTTGGAGCCCGGGTGGATAGGGATGTGGAAATATGCATCCTGAAGATCCAAGGAAACCATCCAGTCGTGTTGTCTGACTGCTGCTAACACTGATTTCCGGTCGCCAGGAACTTCATCTTTTGTACAAAGACGTTGAGGGCACTCACGTCCAGTACTGATCTCCACCCCCCCCCCCAGCTCTTGGGAACCAGGAAAAGGCGGTTGTAAAACCCTGGTGAATCCAGATTTCGTACTCTCTCTATTGCGTTCTTCTGTAATAATAATATAGATACTTGCTATTGAATCGCCTGTGCCTTGGATTCGTCTCTGTATCTGGGTGACAGATCTATCGGTTTGTCTGCCAAAGGAGGCTTCTTAGAAAGGGATTTGTACCCATCCTGAGCAGCTGAATGGACCAAAGGTCCTGCCTCTTTCTCCCACACCTGCCAGAAGTTGGACAGCCTGGCAACTACCGCTGCCTGCAGGAGAAGATAGTCAGGTCCCAAGCTTCTTTCCTGTCTAGAGCCTCTCGTTGGGTCGCTCTTCACCCACCTCAGAGGAATCCCTACCGAGGGCTGACCAGGCGAGGGCGGGCTGAGACACCTGGAAACACAGGAGCCTCAGCCTACTCTTTTAGCGATGAAAGTTGTTATGGTGGACTTTTCTTGCTGTTTTCTTGATATCAGATCTTGCGTGGTTTTCTGGGCCAAGGATGAAGAGACTCTTTAATAAATCTTGAGGGAAGAGGTGAGAGGTAAAAGGTACAAATCAGTTCTGATTTCTTTGACTGGACGTGACCCCATTAGCCAGAAAGAGCAAAGATGCCCTTTCTTCAGGATTCGCTGAGAAAAGCGCATAATCATGGCACCATCTCTGAGCCCTTTATCCATACACGACATCAGATATACGAGTTCTTCAGTGTCAGTCATGTTGAATAATTCCATCTTCCTTCCTAAAGCTCCCAGAAAATTAAAGACCTCAAAGGCCCTAAAAATTCCTTTGAGGAGGTGGTCCAACTCTGATGTTGACCAACAAAACTTCGTTTTCCCCATGGCCACTCGACGAGAAGAGTCAACAAGATTCGAGAAGTCTCCCTGGGAAGAGGCATGTATTCCAAGGCCGAACGATTCTCCAGTTTGATACCAAACGCTAGACCTTGAAGCTTGGGGTTTGCTGGAGGAAAAGCAAAGGCCAATTTTCCTTGTTCTTCTTCAAAGCATCCATCATTCATAACTTTAAGCGCTCTCTTGGACGAGCGGGACAAAACCATCTTCGTAAATGCTGCCCTCTTAGACGCCTTCCCAAGAGTAAATTCTGAAGGCGGGGAACGAGGAGCAGTCGGGATAAAGTTCTCTGGAAAAACTTCTGAAAATAGCTTCATAAGTCTTTTCAGGTCCGATGAAAGTTGATGGCCTTTAATATTATCTTCGTCGGAAATCTCTTCAATAGGATCCACAGAAGACTGCAGGATATCATCATTCTCTTCTTCCGATTGTCCGAAGACCGAAGTAGTGACATCTTTCAAAATATCATCCTGACGCTCGGTGTCTTGGTGTCCAGCCTCATGATGCTTGACGTCCTGGTGTCCAACTTCTTGATGCCTGGCGTCTTGGCGTCCAAAGTCTCGATGAACTACGTCCTGGCGTCCAGCAACTCGGGCGTCCTGGTGTCCAGACCTCTGACGTTCACTGTCCCGCCAAACCTTGAGGTCACTTGAGAACTGGCCGCCTGTGCGACATCGGTCAAAAGCTTCCTCAGGCTGACGTACAACGATCGGAACCTCTTGAGCTGGACAAACATTCTTCCTACGTTCGTCCCGCCAACTTAGTCACTATGAACTGGCCGCCAGCAACATCGTCAAAAGCTTCCTGTGGTGACGTATGCACCGGTGGACGGTAGGCAATCTGCACCTGTCTTTTCTGGCAGGCTGCAAGACTTGGAATCAGGGAAGAGAGCCTTGTTGCATGTCTTGAATTAGACTGATTTTGCGGAGCTACCTGCCGCTGAGGATCACAGGAGAGCCGCAATATCAGCTACTAATTCTTTCTACGCTGAGACGCTGGCGACGCCCAGGACGCCCGATCTCATTTGTCTTCAGCGGAAGCAGACGGCCGCCCGTGCGACAATATACGTCTGCTTTTCACCGGAGAGCAATCGTCAGAGCTAAGAGGGGAACGCTCTGGACTGCTCCAATGACTACATCCTGGAGAAGGAAGCGTCACTTCCCGACGCCGCTCCACAGAAGTAAGTTTCCTCTTGAGGGGTCTTGACTCGGACGTATGACGCCAGCCCCGTCTGGGAACTGTGTCTTCTGACGAGAACGAAAACACTTTAACCTCGCTTTCCATGGCGCAGGCGAAAACCTGGTAAGCGCTAACAGGTACGCTGAGGGGACACTTGCTCGTAGCTAAAGCCTTCCGCCTCCTTTCAGTTTGCTTGGCCATTCCTTCTCACAGGAAGGTGAGCTTGGAAGAGGTCTAGTATCAGGAGCACGACAGACCGGGAGTAACGCACTCCACAACACTTGCACTTTTATTTTCCTCACTAACACATGAGTGTTTAAGATCTCTCACATTCGACCATAACCCTCTGTTCTTATGTAGGGATTCACCCTCGGTCCATGTATTTGAATGGCCGCCATCATATCCTTCAAAGTTGGCTCATTATCGAGTATCAGTGGGGGTCTGGAAACTACCACACTACTGGGGAAGGAATAATAGGATTGTTAAGAGGAGAATTGTCAACCCCTGATTCATCTCTGAAGAGCCAGACTCACTACTCCCGGCCTCTGATCCTATCCCTTCTAAGCCAAAACGGAAGGATAGTAACCATCCACTCTTTCTCTCTGATAAACTCCAAACATCCACTACATCTGTCCTCCAGCTCACTTTACCTCTGCAATTACATAAATTGAGGACTTAATCTGGCTTTAGTGCAAGCTGGGCTTACATCCCTCACACACATTCCTCACCTCGAAGCAGAGTCAGACATCAAAAGGGAAAATCGTAAAGAGAGATCAAACAAGCAAGGGTCAAAACCAACAATATCTAAAAGAGTCAAGAAAATCCAGCAAATCCAAAACTCATAAAACATGTACAAACGAAAGGAATTCAAATAATTTATGCAAATCGGTACAGCGGCAGTGGGAAGATCTGAGGAATAGTTAGAATGTCCTGCGTACTAGTAGAGGGCACAAGTGTACAATTGACTACCCATCAGCGATTGCCATGAGTTTGAAATTTTACTGTGGATGTCAGGGACTTAAGCTATATATATAACTACCAGGTAAGTTAGATGTTTAAAAGTGTACTTTATGTTACTATATATTTATGTAGTACTGTTCATAACCTCATTTTTTTATTGTCATTCCAGAAATGAGCCTCATGTTTGCAGAAGAACCAGATTCCTTTCAAGAAACCTTTGAAGGTTCCCACTCGCGTCAGCTGAACCCCCTTTTGTTTAAATGGTTTTATATATTGTTATAAATTTTAGACAAAACAACGTACTACGGTAGTACTGTACTGTACTGTACAGATTGTACCATTATTCCAGATTCAGAAGATAAGACTTTGTACCCTCTCAATGTCCACCAGGGAAGGAATTCTTCATTTTTGTTTACTGTACAGACTGTACTATATTTTTAGGTGTACAGTGCAATTTCTGAAGGAAAGTACTGGTTGAGCCATTTCAATTGTTACACAAGACCATGGGTACTGTACTGCATCATTTTTATCTTATTCTAGACTCCCAGCAAGATTCCTTTTTTTATTTTATTTGGTATACTGTACATACTGCTGTACATATACATGGTACAGTATTTAACATAATTATCTTTTTACTACAGTACAGTATGTACTGTACTTTATTACTGTACATATACTCAAAATATTATCACTGCATAATAATAATTTTAATATTTTCATTACAGACTGTGTACCTGATGTCCAGAATTCACCGGCAACTACAGTATACAGTGTACTGTACTGTATAAGTGTTAAGTACAGTACTGTACTGTACTGCGTACTACACATCTCCATCTCCCACAACCAGTACTGTATCTTTCAAAATCACTAAAATCAGGTAAGGAATCCTTCACTTTTTTCATGTTTATACATTTTATATTGTTTACAAAATACTTTCCCTCTAGAAGCCGCATACAGGATCAGTGATAGCACAGCATTGTACAATACACTCCTGTACACAAAAATGGCCATACCAACATTTTACTGTAAGTACACTACGTACTGTACTGTACAGGGGTTATGAAGCACGACAATTTCAAAGCAACAAGGAAGTAGTATTCACTTTGTATACTGTGCGCACACTACATGGTAATACTAAATATAACAAAATGTATTTTTACTGCACAGAAGTACAGTACAGTATGTACTGTACTCCACAGTACTGTACTTTAATTAATACTGTATACAGTGAACGCCCCGTATCTACGAATAGCTAAAATCTCTGAATACTTAAAACCCCTCTAAAAACACTCAGAATTGCCCATTTTAATAGTTTAAACACCAGAAAAACCCTGTAAAAATGCTTAGACCTGAGTATTTCAATAGTTTTATCACAAACAGTTCATTTATTCATGAAAATTCTATGAAAATACAGTAATTAGTGAATATTTCTCAGTGAAAATACCGGGAATGGGTGAATTTTCCGCTTATTTAATGGGTAGATATATTTCAGAAAATATGGTCGCTTAACATTGTCAGAACAGATGATGAAGGGGAATTTGTTAGAGATGGTACTGTCGCGAAGCCGTCAGTTGCGAAATCGTTCATTCAGCAAATACTGTTACATCTGGTAATTAACCTGATGAGCACACACATTGGCTCCATCATATGATCAAGGTTAAGTGTGTACATGAGTCTGTAGATGTTACAGAATCTCGATTTTGTGTCTAATTCTGCCCAAAAATTAGTCCGGTCTTTCATTACCGTAGTTGAAGCAGTATCGTCAAGACGTTGCTGTTGTGTGTGCATTCGCTTAGAACCGGCAGAATAAGGTATTGTCCAGACTCTTGATTTTTTCTATGTGAATTGTGGACTTATGGTTTTTCACCATATTTCAAGACATTTTTGAACTTGTGTGCAAAGTTCAATATACCTTTTTTTGCCATTTCAATATTTTATTTTATTGTGTTCTGTTTAACCATGCATTTTTTATTGTTTATACTTGCATATTTTTTGGGGAAATTGTTCTTATTTGTATTTAATTTTTCGACAGGTGTCATGGTTGTCGGGTTGTGGTGATGACTTGTGGGCAATGATATGATGTAGTCATGATGGTACTATAGAGACATATAATGCATACCTTTGCAAAGTATAATATCTCTGTGTGGATTGACTTTTTGAGACTTGACTTAATAATACTTAAGTTGGAGTATGTGAGAATATTTTGACTTTACAGGCCATTAGCCATGATTAGACTTTTGAGTTAGGGTTGGATTTTTTTTTTGCTTGACAATTTCATTTATGATACATTTTAATCTTTGCTTTGTTTATTCATTACTTGTTGGGTTGCTTTAAATAATAAATCTATTTTTGTAGGAAAGATTGCGTTTTCCTTATACGAACCATTTCATTTCTTTTATGTGGAATGCAAGAGAGAGAGAGAGAGAGAGAGAGAGAGAGAGAGAGAGAGAGAGAGAGAGAGAGAGAGAGAGAGACTCGCTGTTCAAAGAGAGGGGTGTGGGACCTAAGGGTAGAGTGAGTGTCAGGGAGTGGAGTAAGGGCCAAACCCCTCCATCGCCTTCTGAAGACAGACCAGTCGGCATGTTACATGATATTCCTACACGGAATATTTTGTCTGTTTCCAAATGGTGTTACAGATACATTCCACAGAGAAACCCACGAATGAGTGAGTCCATGAATTGTGAGAACACGAATACGGGGGTTTACTGTATATTATGAACTGTATACTGTGCAGTTCTAATGTTAATATTTTCATTACATACTGGTATGTTCCTAATTCACATTAATCTGCAACAGTAAGTAACGGTCTGCATATTATTCAGAACAGTTGGATTACAGTACTACTATATGCAACAACATGAATGAAGATATAAGTCTTGTAGAAGACACTCAAAAGGTTATAAGGTTAGGCTTTCATCATTTTACAGTACAGTGTATTGTACTATAAAGTACAGGCAGTCCCTGGGTTACGACGGGTCCGGCTTACAACGTTCCCAGGTTACGACGCTTTTCAAATATATTCATCAGAAATTATTTCCCGGTTTACGACGCATGTTCCGGGGTTACAACGCCAATCCGAAGGAAGAAATATGGCTACAAAAGGCAGAATAATCAAAATTTGGAGGTTTTTTTGATGGAAAACTCAATGAAAATGCAGTTTACATCGTTTTCAATACACCCAAAGCATTAAAAGTCAGGTTTTCTTAGGATTTTTGACGATTTTCGGCAAAGGAAAGGAACCCCCATCGTACACCGGGGACTGCCTGTACTGTACTGTCACATATTCATACCCAAGGAACTAACATGAAAACACGTTGTCCTCTTTGACGGTGGTGTTCTGGATGTGTCAACATTGCAACCAGTCACCTTAAGAAACACAAGACATTTCAAGACCTTAATATCCTGGCAGGTACGCCAATAGAGGAAGGCCATTTAGCAAATAGAAAGAGTAAAGATGGACACCACAAGGAATCCTGCATTCCTACAGTTCCTTTGGTATTTTATTTGGCAAGACTGGAGAAGGATTCCTTGTTGGAATGTAATACTGTATAAAATCTGGGCCAAAGGCCAAGCACTGGGATCTATGAGGGGAAATTGAGAGACTGAAGAGGTTTGAAAGGTGTAACAGGAGGAAAACCTGTTGAAGAACAATGAAAAATTGCACAAGGTTCAGGGAGGTCCTTACCTCCGAACAAACATGACGTACAAGATTACTACTGTACGAAGTCAAGTCTCTGATCTCCAAAGAGTCATAAGTGGAGCTTCCAGAACTCTGGAATACATCTGTAAAAGTTGTGGATCATTCTGGATTCAATTTTCACTTTTCTTTCCTTTCACGCCAGTCCTGAAAAAGACAAAAATATATAACAGCTTCTCTCTTGTATTTATTTTTGTAATATCTGTCCCCTCTCCATCATATGCTTTTTACTACCATTAGAGCAGAAGTAAAAGTTATATGACTGAGAGGTAAGGTTCATTTAAAAAAATATATGGTTTGAACTGCTTGCAAAAAAAAAACTTCATCGACATGACTAAACTCCAGTAATAAACAGAAATAGGAAAGAATATACAATTTAGGCCAAAGGCATAGCACTGGGACCTATGGGGTCATTCAGCGCTGAATCGGAAACTGACAGTAAGAAGGTTTGAAAGGCGTAACGGGGGGAAAGCCTCACAGTTGCACTATGAAACTGAACGGAGGTACAGTAAAAGGAATGAAATACAGTCATATTTATTATTAATATTAATACACACACACACACACACATTCACACACACACAATAATATGTTATCCACACGCAATATTCCACCTTTGTGTAGAATCACACTAAAGTATTTCTCCCCTATCGACTGCAGCTGACGTCATCCCCAGGAAATCTTTGACCCAATACTACTCATCATTTTTAATATTATTATTAATTATTATTATTATTATTATTATTATTATTATTATTATTATTATTATTCAGAAGACGAACCCTATTCATATGGAATAAGCCCGCAGGGGCCAATGACTTGAAATTCAAGAAGCTTCCAAAAATATTAAAGTGTTCATTTGGAAGAACTTACAGAAGGTAATAAGATCAGTTATTAGAAAATACAAAAGACAAATTGATAAATTAACAAATATAGAAATAAATTATTAAAATACAAAGGATAAATAAAATACGGTAGTTATTTGAATATCCCGTCACCTACATTGACTGAGAAAGTACGATAAAATAACTGCAGAAGACTTGGCACAAGAATGAAAAGTATTGAAGTTTGTGAAATCAAATTAAAATGAGTCATCAATAAGAATTTTAAGGCACCATCATAGCTTCTTGTGACCACTGGTAGAGATTCAATCAACCAAATCTGTACTGAATAACAATAATATTCAGTACAAATTTGGTTGGTTGAATGACGATAATATTCAGTACAAATCTGGTTGGTTAAATAACAATAATATCCAGCACAAATTTGGTTGGTTAAATAACAATAATATCCAGCACAAATTTGTTGGTTGAAATAACATTATTCAGTACACCTATTACTGAATAACAAGAATATTAAGTACGAATTTGGCTGGTTGAATAACAATAAAGGGATTTTACTTGAAGGAAAATCTATTTCTGGGTGAAGGTCAGGCCGCCTGTAGTGAAATGTCCTTTATACAGCACACATTTCTAGGTATAAGTATTACGATATACCACAGAAAAAGCTAATAGGATGCCAGAGTTACTACTCTCTGGTTCGATACATCCTTATAGGATGTCGGTATGTCATCTAGGAGCGAGTGGGGGCCACTACCACAGACACTTAACCCAATAGACTCCTCCTCTCCAAAACTCCTCTCTGCCTAAGAGGTGCTGATACAACGGTCCACCAACGCTACTACTAATTCTACCCACAATGCACCATCTCGAAATAGCACCTGCAAGCTTTTTGGCTAGTTCCAGGGTGGAAATATAGAGAGGGAAGGAATGAGCTGATATTAATAGGCCTTCACTCAGAAACAGATTTTTCCTTCGTCAAATCCCTTTTCTGGGCCTACACCCTGTGTCGCTGGAGTGGAAATAGTAGCAGAGAATGACCAAAGAAGCTTGTAAATCTCTAAAGGATTAATTGTATTAAGGAGAAAATAAAAATTCTATTTTAACATGCTTTTACTAATCCAAAATAGCTAATAAATATAAATATGTACAAAAGGGCTACAACTGTCTTAATTAATGCAAACAATGTAGTTACAATATTAAGGTTAATAAGTAAACTAGTAACCATCACCTAGAATAACGAGATTTGGTGAAAACTTAAATACAGTTATGATAAACAAAGCCAGAAAGGATTGCAGGAAGCAACCCAAACTCCAGACAACAAGATAGGAAGGATCGTGGGAGCATGCTGAGGCAGGTAGGTGAGAGGTACCAATTGGTAGGGCAAAATACTAACATAAATTACAATTACATAATACAAATAACAAATTACAAATAATAAAATAATATAATATTAGGCTGACTCTGGGGAAACAATGTTCCCTGCAGCGACAGCAGAAAACTTCAGAGCCTCCAAGGATTTAAGGTAGTGACGTTTAAAGACTCTAGGGATTTAGCCCACATTTCTTAATTTCTCAAAATTCATATATGTTGGAAATAATTAACTGAGGTTACAGCCCGGATATCATGGACTTGGGGGATTGAATCCGGATTAGCTTGTTTTTTAAAATAAAGCATTGTTGTCTAATGCTATCATGAAATGGTTCACCATTTTCTCTAACAAAATGTGGACTGAAGACCTCTGAGAGGTCCTTTCCAGGTAGGCTTTTTAATGTAAACTAATCGGACATAGAGAGGGATCTTCCGAAGGTATTATTCTCTCCAGGGAGCATCTCACCCACTAGAGTGGTCTTCATTCTAGCTAAAACATTTGATCTGGAGAGAGTAGCACTCTCTCCTGGATGGGAGTGATATCCACATGATTCGACTTCAGCACATTGAAAGTCTGTAGATTCTAGCTCCTAGTTCAGGCTAATTAAAAACAAAGTTTTTCTAAGAAGAGTCGAATAAGGCAAGATTCAGGCTTTATTTGTGTCTGAGTAAATAGCTAATTTTAAAACGTCATTTAAAACCAAGAAACTGTTTTAGACGGGTTGTTGTCCAAGATGCACAAGCTTTAGGAATAGATGAAAAATATGAGACCGTTAGATCAATATTAAATCCCCATAGGAATACTTTCTTTAAGGTGATTTAGTTGTAGTGCATGGTACTATTGCCAGTGACCTGTCAAAAAGGGCTTTAAAAATGAGATCAAGATTTGTAGTCAGTATGAACATCTGACTCTTTCAGAAAAGTTAGTGTTTTTTGACTGCTGAATCCATACTGACGAAGAGTAGACTCTCTCTCTTACTTCGATTCCAAAACATTGTGTTTTGAGGATCAACATTAGCATTTTTCTCCGAGCCGTAAACTTCATGAAATCCATAAAGTTAGGCATTCAGCACTCTGAGGAAGCTGACACAGTCTGAGTTTGTACTACTTGGGTTAACATTGGATGAGGAATTTGCAAGGCTCCTGAGTCACTCTAACAGAAGGGGAAACCAATTGCTCTTCGGCCAGTTGGGGCCACAAGGCTATTTGACCTTTGAATGACTCGAGTTTGTGCAAACTTTCCACAGAAGATTTACTGGAGGAAATAGACAGACGGCCATCTGTTCCAGTCTAATATTGACATTGCGTCTGTAGCGTAAACCCGAGGTCCAGGTTCGAGCTATATAACATGGAGTTTGTGATTTGATTCAAAACAGGTCCACTCTGAAGTCTGGAATCTGCTGGCAAATCCAATTGAAGGATTTCTTGTCCAGAGACTATTCGATCTTCCAGAGGAGTCACTCTGACAGAGAATCTGCAATCACGTTCCTCACTCCTGACAGATGTGTGGCTGACAAGTGCCAATGGTTTTTCATTGCTAATGAAAAGATTGCTAACATTATATGATTTATGTGAGTTGTCTGAACCTCCTGTTCTCAGACAACAACTATCACTGCACTGTCCAGAACTAATCTGACATGTATGTTCCTGGATGGACGTAAGCGTTTCAGGAGTCAAGAGAACTGCCATTGCTTCCAGAATGTTTATGTGGAAGGGACGGTAAAGTGGTTCGACCAGAGTCCTGAACTTTGTATTGTGAGTAACCACCCAACCGGTCAGAGATGTGTCCGTGATGATCAGGCTGAGGGGGAAATTGTAATGGAATCGATTTGGAAAGACTTTTGGCCGTTGTCCAGGGGCGAAGTCTTTTCTTTAAGATTGGAGGTATGAGGGAGACTTTGTCTCTGAATTTGCCATTGGCTTGGCTCCGCCACACTCGATTTATGTCCTTCGTTGCTTTTATATATGTCTGTTATGGACGCTAACTGAAGTGGAACCCACGATTCTTTTCTGAGTATGACGCAGAGTCTCGCTTTGCACTTGAGAAACTGTCTTGTTGCTTGGCCTTCGCATTTTGCTGGGGGAATTGAAAGCTTGTGGGTGCTTAAGTCCCACTGAATGCCCAGCCACCGAAATTTGGCCGGTTAGACGTAGATTTCGAAGTTTATATGAAAACCCAGATACTCTAGGAACTGAATGACTAACTGGTTGACTTCCGACATTCGGACGCTGGAAGCCCAGATTAGCCGACGCCCAGATAAGCCACGACCTTGATAATCTTTGAGATCTCAGTTTCCTGTACCACTAAGCCCCAATTTGGTGAAGATCCTGGCGCCATGTTTAGTCCGAAAGGCATTACTCTGAACGAGTAAGCCTGTCTTCCCAGTCTGAACCCCAGGTAAGGGGAGTGTAAAGTCACCACATCGGCGCCAGGATAGTGTTTCGGCGGCGCCATTAATTAAGTCTCCGCTGAGCTTGTTTTCTTTGGTGACTTCCCATTTTCTTCAAGCTCAATTAGTCACGCCTAAAACGTGCCAGGTCACGCATTTTAATCATTTTTACTTTATGATGAGACAAATGTCACACATTGCGTATCACATGTTTCCTTCATTCACAGGCATCAAGACTGTATCCATTGTAGCTCTGTATGTTTTGTATTGTAATTTGTAATCGCTCACTGTATATTATTGTTTATTGTTTCGACCTCAGGTCACAGTCAATTCCATTGTTCTCGCGTATGGAGTCGTCGTCAAGAGTATAAATCGCCTGGATTCAGAATAAAGTAGCAGTAATCTTTACCGTTTGCTCTTGACACCATAGTGGTGACCTCGAGTATCCTCGAGCCATTAGCGGACTCCACATGGCCACTTAGTCTGGCTCCAGGATCGAAACGCCTTTAGCTGCCCAAACACAGCGCTGTAACCAGCTGAGCGCGCTGACTCGCCGCGCATCTCTACCAGCGTCAATTGGAAACACTACTAGCAGAAAACAGTAAATGAGCAGGTAGTTACGTTACTATATTCAGGCAAAGAGAGGCTGCCGATTGATTTCGCTCGCGAGCCAGGGGACTGAAAGGAAATAATAAACACGCCGAATATATAGTGAACGAGCAGGTTCGAATACAAAATACAGGATGTCTGATGCTCGTGAATCGAAGAAACATGAGAGACGTGACATTTGTAGGGGTCAATGCGACAAAGCAAAATGATTAAAATGCGTGACCCGGCACGTTTTAGGCGTGACTAATTGAGCTTGAAGAAATGAAGTCACCAAAGAAAACAAGCTCAGCGGAGACTTAATTACGATGCCGCTTACTTGTTTTTCTTTGGTGACTTCCCATTTTCTTCTGGCCAATTAAACACGCTAAAACGCCAGGTCACGCATTTTAATCATTTTTACTTTATGCGTATTTATACAAATGTCACACATTGTGTATCACATGCTTCCTCTTCGCCCACAGGCATCAAGATCATCCACATTGTAGCTCTGTAGCGTTTTGCATTGTAATTTGTACTGTTCACTGTGGTTATTGTTTATTGCTCGACTCTCAGGTCACAGTCAATTTATGACAACTTCGCGGGTTGGCGCCAGTCGGCCGCCATATAAGCCGCCTGGAATTGTAATAAAGTAGCAGTAACTTTTACCTGCTCGTTTCCTTTGACACCTACAGGAGTAAAGTTTCTTGCTATTGGAACATGATAATAGGCGTCTGTAAGATCTATAGAGGTGGTGACGGCCCCACGGGGAAGCAAGGTCCGCACCTGAGAGACGGTCAACATACGGAACCGTCGCATTGAATGTAAGAGTTTAGAGTTGATAGGTCTAAAATCACTCTTCTCTTGTCTGAGTCTTTCAAGTATGCTGAACAAGGCCCTGAAATTTTAGATGTCTGACTTTCTTATTGCCTTCTTTAAAAGAAGGTCTTCGTGCAGCCTAACAGATCCGGTAAGTTGGAGTCTGATAGAACTCGACAAATGGAGGGGTCCCCCTACCCAACTCCACCCTAGGCCCTTTGAAATAATACTGTGGGCCCATGGACTGAATGTCCAATGGTCCCTGAAAAGGCGCAATCTCCCACCTACCTGGGGAGGCTCATTTAGTGGAGGGCTTACTGTCTCTGGCTCCTCTTGAGCCTCTACCTCGAGATTGGAGCCTGGGACCGGGTCTAGATCTGAAGGTTCCCCTACCTCTATTGCCCTGAACTGGCGGTAGCTCTGAAAGTCTGAGACTCAGGTGGGGTTAGCGTCGAGAGACAGAGGTTGTTGGAACCAGCGATGGTGAGCCGGTTGGTTCAGTAAAACATAGTGTGGATGTCTTGGGGGGGAGGTGTGGAAGGCAATTTGGTCAACTGAACTGCCTGAACAATTGTCTGGGTCTGGGGTGTCTTGTAAGGATGGAACCTCCTAGACCTCTTCCTGCCTTGGAGTTGTGGGCCCAAAACTCTGACGACTTCCTTCAGCGAGGTCCAACGGATCCGGAGATTTTGATTGGCCCTTGAGGCCTCACTGATCACCGAGTTGACCATGTCCTCGGGAAATAGGTTGGTCCCCCAGACAGAGGATTTTATGAGCTTGTTCGGCTCATGACGGATGGTAGCGTCGGCCAGAACAAATTTTCGGCAGTTCCTCCTTGCCACTATGAAGCCAAACAAATCACTCTGGAAAGAGGCCAGAAGTGATCTGGTCAGGATCCTGAACAGAGGTCATCCCCATACAGCAGACGTCAACCTGCCGGTAGGTGACGGAATTGATAGACTCAAGAGACGGCATCAGCTCATACTCAGCTTGATCAGGACCTGAAAGCCTGGGTAATTGTTTCACTGAAAAGATTCGAAGCGGCACTCCGAATCTAGCTTACCACTGTAAAGGTTTCCGGAGGCCCAGTCCAGCATTCCAAGTCTGCTGGGAAGAGAAGAGAGTGTAGGTCTGTCTCACTTGCGGCATAGGCTTCTCTGTTCCAGCTCAGCTGGGTTAACTCACTCTAGAGGTGCAGTTGGGAGATCCTCATTTACGGTGAACATCGTGAAATCGACCTTATGAGGGGTCAGTCTAGTGTTCAAACACTCCCAGTCAGATAGATCCTAACCCATGCCGGGACGCGCTAAGTCCCTATGAAAGATCACTGTTCTTTAAACCTTATCTCCTTACCAGGGCTTCTCGGAAAGCCGAGCATACTCCCAAGGGAAAACAAGATCTGACGGGAAGAACTCGTAATCTTCCACAGTGGCGGCCACAGCCTTCGATGGTTAATTTACCATTAGCTTAAGGTATTAAAAGCGCAGGATGCCAAGGGTTACAACTCATAAGCCGGGCAGCTTAGAGGCGCCTGGGATGGCATAGTCTGTTGGGCTGAACCGACCTGAACTAACCAGTCCGCCAGCGATTCCTCTTGTGGGGCCTTTAATCTTCCGCCATGACTGAACGCATTTCCCTGACGACCTGCTAAGGCCTGAGGCAAGATTAAGTAGACATTGCTTTTGAACTGAGAAGAGACCTGTTCAGAAAGTAACTCATCATTGACTCCGCGAAAGCTTCAGGTCGAAGTCAGGTTTTTAGACCTACTGATTTGTTCTCGACCCCTGTGAAGGTAGTAGCTTTCAGCGGAAGTCGCGTTTGGAGTCAATGATACCTGGCGGAGCTAGTTACAGATGGGGTTTTCGGGGTTTAGATAACTTTTAGGTAGAGTCTTCACTATAGAGGACTTCACCTTGGGGATCACCGACCTTAACGGGTCCCCAAGGTGGAGCTTCAGAGAATCCTCTTGGAAAGGATAAAGACGAAGACGGCAGAACTGAAAGACAATGATTAACTGGTCTACCTGCCTCACTTACATCCCTACCTTCCTTCTGGGTCGATGGCACCTGTCTGACGTTCAGGTTGATAGCACGGCCACCGCCACTTCACCGACAGCTCCTGGATCTTCTGGTGAGAACGGTCTCCAGCTCAATCTTGCTGATCAGGCTCGCGCCTGGGGGCCAGCGGCTGCAGAGGCCCTAGCATTGTGGGGCAGGATATTGCAGATATCCTCTGCCAGCACATATGACACCCTGACCAACGCTAAGTACCAAAGCCACAACCCAGATCTTCAGTGTCGCCAGAGACGCAAGCTTGACGACCGAGGGACCTGTTAATTGGAATAACATGTCAATAAAGGGATTACAATATTATCTATGTCAAATATAAACATAACTGTTTGAAGCAACCGTGTTAAATACAATTGAAGGGTAATGTACTGAATCATCAACCATATCTGAATAGAGCGCGAGCACGCCGCAGCCGCCTGGGTGCCAGACGAGGTGGTCATCGACGACGCACAACCAGCATGCGACTCCGCATGCCACGCGGGCTACAGGCGCTGCAAGCAGGCGCAGCCTGTTCCTGGCAATGCACCACCTACAATAAAAATTTGATACGAGTATCTAAAATAGGTTACGGAACGCTAAAACTAGTAAAAACTTAAAGTAAAATATTCTTCACGCCGAGTTGGAGAACTGTGGATATGGCGGAACCTCCAATGATCCTAAACAGTGGGCCAAACCTGAGCTGGGGATCATGCGAAAGCAATTCCGGTGACGCCGGAGCGTCACGAAAATTAACCATACACACAGAAATCAACAACCAGGGAGGACTAGTTGCCGGAGCGAAGGTTCGGGACGAATCACCGAACACCGATCACAGAAACTACAGAAATAATAATAACAGTAATATAAACAATATTCATTCCGGCTCCTCCACAATTCCGCCGTAAACAAAGCAACGACGCTCAAGCAAAAGTCGTATTAAGAACAAAAGCGAGCTAACGATAGCTGCTGGAACAAGTCCGGATGACGGAACGGGGAAGAAGCGGGAGTGAAGCATGGCAACAACAACAGGTCAGGTGCTCAGGCACCTCCGTTAATGAAGTGTCATTCAACCGAAGGGGCAGTGAGCTAAGCCTAAAATGCCCCAAAGGAGAGCAAGACAATAGAGACTGATATAAAGGGGGGTGAGAAAATACATGCCAAAAATAAACATTAGCCATCGCCACTAACCTCCTGAAGACATCTCCTGGATATGTAGGCCAGGACCGCCTAATAACGAATGAGAAAGAAAGCTAGCGCCAAACCTCCACCTTCCGAGATTGAAGAATCCAACTGTCAGGAGGAAGGCCTGCACTAAACTCGAACGAAGGCCACCCAAGAAACTACCTACTCAGGCCTATGTCAAAGAAGGAAGGAAGACTGGGTTAACTTAGCCTTACCTTCCAAGAATCGCAAGCCAAACTGGTCAGGTAGGCTAACAAACACCACCCAAAACAGACTCAAGAACTGATAATTAAATGAAATGGTATAATAACACATTTAACAAATGTACTGATGTAAGGCATATAAAGAAAAGCTTGTAATAGCCCAACTTTCAACTTCTAAGATATAATAATAATAGCCGATCGCGTCAGATCGAGCAAAAATTGAAACTATCATTAAAAGAACGTAGTAATTTAATATTCAATCGTCTTGGACGAAAGAAGGCATTCAGATAATAAGGCTGTGGGTAGCTGCCACGAACGAACACGAAATGGCGGCCCCCAGCCGATCAGGCGTAAATAATAAACGGGACTTATATAACCCGATCGAGTCCAAAAACATTCAAAATTGAATACTCAACTTGAAGAAGATGCGCCTCATCAACTGAAGCCATCAGGTGTGAGCTAAATAATCCGTAAAGGAAAATAAAGATGGCAAACCCAGTTCACAAAAATCAACGTGTTGTTTATAGAGCGCGCTATAAGTTGGATGGTGCATTAGGTAGAATTAGCAGTAGCGGTGTGGACCATGGACGGCACCTCTAGGCAGAGGGGGTTTTGGAGAGGAGGGAGTCTATTGGGTTAAGTACCAGGTAGGCCCCCACTGCTCCTAGACATACCGACATCCCATATGATGCATCGAACCAGAGGTAGTAACTTGGCATCCTATTGGCTTTTCTGGTATATTCAGCAATACTTATAGCCTAGAAATGTGTGCTGTATAGGACATTTCACTCAGCGACACAGGGCAAGCCTGAGAAATGAAGAATACAGAATAAGCAGTTCAAAGAATATATTCAATGCCAATTAATCCATTGTCAGTAAAATAAGCAACAGTGCAAAAACTAGTCCAAAGGACAATGACAAGCACTAGTCATTTGTCATAGCAAACGAATGTGCCTCTCATTTCAAGAAGGCAATCATACAACTTTTTTTCACAGCACAAAAACCTTTCACAGGATTTGCACTCCCAATAATCTTAAATCCTCTGCAAAATCACATTCTATAACAACACAAACAAACGACACAGAAAACTACAAAAACAAAATAAATATATTGCATTCTAGTAAGTAAATGTTTATGCAAAATTGCAAATCAGGGGACTCCATCTATTCTTGAGTGCGGTTTGAAAAGTAGGAATAAATGCACAAATTAATTCACAACATGAAAGTCAGTAATAGTAGGAAACGGAATTTACAAAAAAAAAAAAAAATTACAAACAATCTTAATAGATTGAAAGATGTCGGTGTCCCCTGTACAGGTAAGCAAGGCGGAAGGGATTCTGACTCAGTGGAACTCCCTCTTGTCGAGATCATTCTGAGATCCCTGACTCCTTAAAGACTCATTTCCTTCCAATGTGAAGTTTCTTTATAGCACAATTATTATGAGAGAGAGAGAGAGAGAGAGAGAGAGAGAGAGAGAGAGAGAGAGAGAGAGAGAGAGAGAGAGAGAGAGAGAGAGAGAGAGAGAGAAAAATAGGTTTCCCCAATAAGAACCATTCCTGTTTTTCCCAAAAGCTTCTACAAGTCATGTCTTTCCCATTTTATTCCTTTGTCTGTCAAAGCAATAATGCATAAATGGCTGCATTAGCATCACTTCTCCAAAGGCCACTTTGGTCTAGAATGCAGAGTAAGGGGTCATTATTTACTGGGGGGGGAGTCTAGAGGGAGCAAAGCCCCAAAAGCCAAGTTAAGACAGCTTAGATTAAGTAAGGTCACATTCCCTCTGAAATGCCTCCTACAGAAATGCCTACTATGACTACAGTAGCCCTGACCCTTTACTCTGTAATCGGCACCCATTTTGCAACTTAAAACCTTTCTAACAATAATATCTCTTTCACTGCAACACATTGGGAAATAAAACCGTGAAGAGGCATCTAGTGGCAAAATGATTGGGATTAAATTAACAGCAATGGATTCAGGCAACAATAAAATCTTGGATTTACTGAAAGTTTTGATATCAAGAAGACCACTGGTCAAGCCGTCTCATGAGATATAGTCCTACTCAGAAAGAAATAAAGGAGTCTTTATGTCAGGTGTTTTTGAAAGGTTGGAAGAGGCACAAGGAGCAGGGGATGAGGAAGGGCGAGGACCCAGTGTGAGGAGGAGCAACTGAGGACAATGTGTTCACGGAGGAGGAGGAGGAGGAGGAGAGGAGGAGGAGGAGGAGGAGGAGGAGGAGGAGGAGGACGAGGAGGAGGAGGAGGAGAGGAGGAGAAGGGAGGAGGAGGAGGAGGAGGAGGAGGAGGATGATTAAGTACCATGGACATATCAGTCCTCTCAACTTACCGCCTAAAGCTAGGCTTCCATTATAATGCCTTTGCATGACTTTATGCTGAAATATGCTCCTGGTGCATTACACTGCTATGTATATAAACAAGATGAATAGTTATGAATCATGCCGTCATAATATAAGAAGGTTCGTATTCAAAAGCAAGCAACAGCAACAGACAATGAAACAATAAAGGTGGTCTCACTGGTTCTTGCTGAATTGCTCCCACAACTGGAGCCTACAATACTTTGGCAAAGAGAGTTGAGTTGATGAAGCAAATAGTTCAAAGAATATTTCCTTCTGAGCAAATGGCAGTGCACATATCTTCTACCCTGGGTGAAGGAGATTTGCAGGAGCATGTACTTTGTAGAAAGTGGAGGGAAATGGTGGATAAGCATCAACACTGCAAATACAACACCCTCAAGTGCAGAACAAAGGGCTCACTTCAAAAGGCACAATTTATGTTACCTTCATGACACTTCTAATCTAGAAATTTACCTGTAGGTAAGGATACTGGGCTAGTCCATATCCAAAAGTACAATAAATGGATGCTTTGAAATCACTGTAGTTGGAATGACCCCTTGAATGTAGAATGGCAGATCAACCTCTAATAAGAGACACAGATACCACCCTACTTACGAAAGAGTTACATTCCTGGACTGCTGTCTATTTGCTGAATGTTTGAAATTCTGGTTACTGTACTCTTCATGCCTATTTAAGTACAGTGATATAAATCAATACAGAACTATGCGTTTTTTCATCTTAGCACAATACACTGTACATGCAGTATTGTATGCACTGAATGGGCACGCAAACAAAATCTGAACTTAAGTGGTGGGCAAAGGAGAGCGCCTGGAACACTATTTTGATTTGTATCTCAGTTTGTTTGTATTCTGAATGTTTGTGGCAGGGTGGTTTCTATATTTCTGAAATTGATTTCATGGTTTTGTCAATATGCAGGTTGCGGGTATCTCAACATGCCAAAAAAACTGTACTGTGGATTTCCTTGGTTACATAATCTGCAGTGTAGTTTCTGGCTACATACTTTCTATACCTGGTTGAGGAAGATTTGCAAGGACAAGGTGCTTGTGTGAAAGTGAAGGGGAAATGGTGGTTGCATATGACTACTATCAGTGTTGTATAATGGCTGTGTACTTACTGGTATAGGTAATGGCCTGATTGGTATCTGCATTGTTAGTTTACTAAAGAAACAACTGAGGCAATCTGCTCGTGGAGGCAGACGGTTTGTTGCAGTTACAAGATTCAAAGTTCTTTGTGCACAACAATATTTGTAGCTATAACTATAGAACCTCCAGAGGTTTTACAATATTTCAGCTATGAAATTTGAAAATTAGAAAGTAAAGTAAAACCAAAGTATCATGATCTAAAAATGAAGAATACGGAATAAGCTTTGTAAAGGGCATATTTAACAAGAAATTAATCCATTGTCAGGTAACAATAAGCAACAGTGCAAACAACAAACAAGTCGAAAGGACAACACAACAGACAATTAGCTACTTAATAAGAGGAATGTGCCCTCCTAACTATGAAGGCAATTTACTACATTTTTCTTTTCTAGCATAAAACCTTCACAGGGTTTTGTGCTTCCATTAATCTATATTTCGTAACTGTGTCTTGTAGTTAATAAATACACAAGCAATGAAAACTACAAACAAAAAAATAAATATATTGCATCCTAGTAGGTAACTGCTTTATGCAAAATTTTTTTCAAAACAGGGGGACCCTACCTAGAGTGTGATTTGAAAAATAAGAATGAATTCATAAATTAATTACTGACATAAAAGTCATAATTGTCAAAAATGGAATTAAAAAAAATACAAACAAATCCTGAGAGATATTAAAGATGTCCGTGTCCCCTGTGCCAGGTAAGCAAGGCGGGAGGGATTCTGGCCCAGTGGAACTCCTCTGTGTTGAGATACCCTCTGAGATCCCAGACTCTTTTTTAAAGACTCATTTCCTCATTGTGAATTAATTCAATTTGCTTGATTTTCCCGAACGACAATTTTTTCAGCGGAGCGTAATTTTTTCTAAGTACCAAGTTGATGTGAACGGTGTCACGCAGCACCGCTCTCCCAGAGTTCAAGATGGCCGGCGCGGCACTTCTCACCCCGTAGTTCCTGCCGTCGCTGCATGTCGCCCCGACCTGGACCGTAGGGAAATTTAATCATCCATCATCTCGGACTGACCCAGGTCACTCCCTAGGCTTATGGATTAAATATTTCAAACCAATCACAATGTGTCTTCATTGGATATGATTCATAGGCCTAGCTACCAGAATCATGCTCTTTCTTCCTCAAACTGGCGAGATGGAAAAGTCACGACGGATTTTGTCCCCAAAAGCGATACCCAGGTGTTCCATGTCCATTTTGGGTATTTCTGATTTAGTTAAGCGTGTCTATTTAGCTCAAGAGCCGCTCTATCCCTCTGTTCTGATTTACTTTCCGACCATTGACAAGGCATCCGACCGAGTAATTCCCACTCACCTGTTCGGCAGCCAGCAGCTGCAAAGCAGCTTTCATTATAGTAGGACCTACGAAGCCGACACTACTCATACATGCACGGACAGCAGCTTACTTGAATAAAGTAAGCAGAGCATTCGCCTTACATTTGTTTTGTTGCTAGGTAGGTTGCGTTTGGAACGACCCTAGTGTGCAGTTTACGCATTTCACAACTCAAAACTACACTGAATACAGATAATACCTGCCAGAGCATACGAGCTTGCCAAGAATCTTTCAAATGTGGATATGAGCTAAGCACTGTCTGCCACTGGAACTGAGAGCAGATATGTTAAAAAAATCACCGTTACAAAATTAACGCCCGTTCTAATGTAGGTAGGGAGGCAGGGAATAGCTTAACTGATGTCTTCTTATGTAGGCTGCTGGGCAGCCTACAAAGTGGTTTCTGTCCGCCTCTAATGGTGTGTACAGCTTAACCATGGTTCTGGGTTGCCAAAGTACCCTAGCCGTTTCAACGGTTCATCAAGGCCTACCAAAGAGAGAGTATGGGACAACATTTGTGTGCAGAGTATCGTGGGTCAGTCAGCCTCACGTATGTAGTGTAGCCGCCTCAGCATCATGTATGTACTTTAGCAGGTCAGCCTTACGTATGAAGCCCACTGGACAACTTCTTTTTTCTTTCCTCTACTAAAACCCCGTTCTCAACAGGGTTCTCTTACTATTTATTAGTTTTCCAGCTGCTTTTCTCCTTTGGCAACACTGGAAATCGCCATTACCATTATGAAGAACAGAGGGAGTAATGCCAGTGCGCTTTTCTAAATAGCTCTCTGGCACCAAAAGCGTGGTCCCGCAGTCATTCACAGGCTCCATTTTTTTATTTCTCACAAAGCAATAATATAAAGGGCTACTACTGGCACCACTTCTAAAATGCCCAAGCACAAATGCCTACTATGTCTACAGGCCCTGACCCTGACCCCTGTATAACTGATCCCTGTTTTAGTAACTTTCAACCTTTCACATCTCTTCTACTGCAAATGATTATCTGGTAAATAAAACAAGGATGGCATCTCATGGCAAATGATTGGGATTAATTTCTGACAGTAATTGGTTCAGGCAAATAAAATCTTGATTTACTTTGGAAAGTTTTGACTTCTGCTGGGACCACTGGTCAAGTTGCCTATGAGAGTGGGGTCCCACTTAGAAACGAATAAAGGGCTTCTTTATGAGGTGTGTTTTGAAAGGTTGGAAGAGGTACAAGGAGGAGGATAAGAAGTATGAGGAACCAGAGTGTGAAGAAGAGCAACTACAGGACAATGTGTGTTGTGAAGAAGATTTGCAAAGACAAGGTGCTTTGTGGAAAGTGAAGGGGAAATGGTGGCTGTGTATGACTACTCATCAGTGCTGTGTATAATGGCTGTTTACTTATTGGTACAGGTAATGGAATGATTGGTATCTGCATTGTTGGGTTTCAGCATTAAAGAAACAACAGAGGCAATCTGATCTTGTAGGAAGACTTGCTTTTCTTGTTATAGTTACAAGATCCAAAGTTCTTTATGCACAACAATATTTGTAGATATAACTATAGAACCTTCAGAGGCTTTACAATATCTCAGCTATGAAATTTGAAAATTAGAAAGTAAAATAAAGCCAAAGTAAGATCTAAAAATGAAGAATACAGAATAAGCAGTCTAAAGAACATATATAACAAGTAATTAATCCACTGTCAGGTAAAAATAAGCAGCAGTGCAAACAATAAATAAGTCAAAAGGACAACACAAAAAGCAATTAGTTACTTGACAAGTAAGAGGAATGTGCCTCTCAATGCATGAAGGGAATTTTATACATTTTTCTTTCACAGCACAAAAACCCTCACAGGATTTTGCACTTCCAATAATCTAAAAGGTTATTTTTGATTTACATTAAGTAATTATCAAAACATATACAAGAAAACTACAAACAAAAATAAATATATTGCATTCTAGTAGGTAAACATTTTATGCAAAAATTTTGCAAATCAGGGGGACCCTACCTATTCTTGAGTGCGATTTGAAAAATAGGAATGAATTCATAAATTAATTACTGACCTAAAAGTCGTAATTGTAGGAATTGGAATTGCAAAAAAAAAAATTACAAACAATTCCTGAGAGGCTGGAAAGATGTCGATGTACCCTGTGCCAGGTTAGCAAGGCGGGAGGGATTCTAGCCCAGTGGAACTCCTCTCTGTTGAGATAATTTTTGAGATCCCTGACTCTTTTTAAAGACTCATTTCCTTCATTGTGAAATTTATTTCAATAGCATCGATAATTATGTCATAGGAGAGAGAGAGAGAGAGAGAGAGAGAGAGAGAGAGAGAGAGAGAGAGAGAGAGAGAGAGAGAGAGTCATGAACAATCCACGATATTTTTTTTGAATCCAGTATCCACTATTTTAACCTATAAGCCAACAGTTCAAACACCAAATCATTCATCCAGTTCAAATCATAGAAAAGAAATTGCTTTTTCATCCCATTTGCAATATTTTGCATAAGACATATACTTGCTGTGATGTAATGTTTATCTTTTTGATGGTCAATCGTAATCGTTTTGAAATAAAAAATTCACCACGATGGCACAATCACGAAACGGGTATTATTAATTGGCAGAGATTCTGTGAAAAGATTCTTTGCTAATTTATAGTGCCAATTATGAAATTTTATTTCAAAAGTAATCATTAAATGGCTGACTTTGTTATAAGTGAAGGCCTTTGTTCAATATATTTAGACTGGCAAAATGTAATTAATTGTACAGGTAATGGCCTTTTTCAGTCAATTTATACTTATTTGGTTTTTAATATGAAGAAACAACTGGTTAAATCCACAACATGTAGCAGCCTTGCTTTTTTCATTATGATTAAAAGGTCCAAAATTCTTTAGGAACCATAATTACATTGATAACAAATAACAACAGAAGCCATTTTTAGAACCAGAGACCGTTTCCATATTTTACCACTTCAGTTATGAAATATGAGTATTAGTCAGAAAGTCATACAAAGCCATACCATCAAGAGAGAAAAATGAACAATACAATGTAATCCAGTCAAAGAGGCAATTTCAACAAACGGTTCATCAGGATGGTTAGGCAAGAAATATGCAACAATGCAAACAACTAAAACGTCAAAAGGACAGTACAACACTTGTTCCTATCTCTCTCCGCCTATCATCTCCTGAAGATATCAGACCAGTGTTGCCAAAACCACGGTTTACCCGGCCTATTGGGCTACTTTTGAACTGTTTCTCTCTAAAGACCACACAAATGGTTCTTGCTATCTTACCTAAAATTGGGTTACTTTGGTGACACAAAATGACAGCATCACTAAATTTTTTATATTGACAAAAAAATGTAATATTTCATATTTATTGACCAGGCGGCCTTATCTGGATGAAGACGTATATTGAATCTACCTCTATTTGGGATTTTAATAAATACTGTTTCAAATACATAATACTAAAATATTAGAAACAAATTTTTCGTTTTACCAGTTGGTTGATCAGACTGTCGCAATAAAGACACTAAACAGGGATTGAGGCGTTACTGGTATTTTAATTTCAACAGCAGAAATATGAGTCAATGATCAGATTCACTTTTCCAATTCAGTGAGAAGGTTGAAGGCCTTTAAATGAAAAAAAAGTACAATTGAAGAGTTTATAAGAGACATTATAATGCTAAATGGGAAAACACGGACTCTTGAAAGATTGGGTTAAAAGTGTTCCTGGAGATGAAACAAAGCTGTCATAAGAGCTCACCATTCAGATTTAATGAAACATGCTAATACTGGGACTCTCAAAAACCTTATTCTTGGCATAAATCATATGTAAAAGCAAGAGAAAGCAATGTCAAAACACACTTTTCTTGGCCAGTACTTCACCTCAGCAAAAACCAAGCAGACTGACATCAACCAAAAAAAAAGAAAAATTTGAAACTTTCAGGTGCATTGCTTGCCATAGGCCTCAATAAAGACACGGGAGATTGATCACATTGGGGAGGCAATAAACGAAATGTGCAAAAAGCTTTATTGTAGTAAACATACACTATCCAATCACTGTTTCATTCGGATAAAAAACTGGGCTACTTTGGAGCGATTGCCGCGGTTTTCAAGGCTTTGTCCCAACGGTTTGACTATGAATTTACACAACCTGTGTTTCTCAAGTAAGAGAGAATGAGCCTTCAATTCATGCAGGTAATTATTGAATATAATAAGATACATTTTTCTTTTACAGTACAAAAATATCACAGGATTTTGACTTCCAATAATCTATAAGTTCAAATTAGTTTGATGCGATTGATAAACAACGGAATTAAAACTACAAACGAAAATAAATATATTGCATTAGTAGGTAAACATTTTATGCAAAAATTTTTTAAACTCAGGGGATTTTACTAATTCAATATTTTAAAAAATAAAATGAATTTAAAAAATTACTGACATAAAAGTAATTTTAATTGTTTAAATGGAATTACACAAAAAAAAATACTAACAATTCCTGAGATTGAAAGATGACCGAACCCACAAGCCAGGTTAGCAAGGCGGGTGGGATTCTAGCAAACAGTGGAAACCTCTGTTGAGACAAAAACTTGAGATCCCTAAAACATCTTTTTAAAGACTCATTTCCAAATTGTCAAAATTTCTTTTAAATCAATTATTATATATAGAGAGAGAGAGAGAGAGAGAGAGAGAGAGAGAGAGAGAGAGAGAGAGAGAGAGAGAGAGAGAGATAGAGAGATTCTAATTAAGTTTATTTAAAAGAACCATTGTAATTATTTTTTTGTTTGACTTAATTAACATTTATGTCTTTTCCTTTAATTTTATTAATTAAAAACATAAATAAATTATTATATATAAAAAAGGCTGCTACTTGCTCCTCTCTCCAAAGGCCACTTTGGGCTAAAGGGCCAGAGTAAGGGGTCGTTAATTACTTTAGGCCGGGGGATTAGAATATTCTTATTTAGCCTGAAAAGATTATATAATGGAAAGTCTGGTTATGTTATATTTGTTTATTGCTTTATTATGTCCAGAGGAATCTTGTTGACCCATTGACTCTGAGACTTTAAACCCCTTTTTTCAAAATGGTTCAAACCTTTTGGTAAGTTTATCATAAGTTAATTATCTCTTTTAATCTTTATGCTTTTTATTAAATATAAAACAAGAGACATCATTAGTGAAATATGATTGGTTTAGTAGCTTTATTTAACAGTAATGGATTCAGGCAACAATGAAAAAATCTTAAATTTTTCAAAATTTTGACAATGCTGGAACCACTGGTCTTTTCTGTCTCATGAGATATAGTCCCATTTAGAAAGGAAAATTATTTCCGTTTCTCCTTATGTCAGGTGTTTTTGAAAGGTGGAAGAGGTACAAGGAGGAGGATGAGAAGGGCGAGGACCCAGTGTGAAGAGAAGCAACCGCAGGAAAATGTGTTCAATTTAGAAGGAGGATTTCCAAGGTAAATTCTTGCAGGATGGTTAAGTTTTGAGAACATGTAGGCAAATGGTTGGTACAGATTTTGCCAAAGATGGATTGTTTGCATTTTTTTTTTTTTTTTGAAATTTTGTCATGCAATTTAGTGGGTTTTCAGGTGACCACAGAAATTATTAAAAAATGTTTTATGGTCCCATTACTCAAACACATAGAAACACACAAACAGTCGGTAAAGCTGTGGAAGCCAACATGGCGGAGTTCGATGCTTGCACTATTGAAAAAAATTTATCAAAATTTATTTCTGGTGATAGAAATTAATTTTATTTATAATATTGGTTCGGATTCAATGCTAAGCTGAATAGGTCATATGCATAAGTAACCAATTGGTTCTTAGCCAGGTAAAATAAGTCTAATCCTTCAAGACCAGCCCTAGGAGAGCTGTTAATCAGCTCAGTGGTCTGAATGTAAAACAAGAAAATTAAATTTTTAGCCAGGTTAGCTTAACCTTACTACGCAAGTGGATACTGCTAGGAACGAACATAATAAGCAACTTTTGGGGGTGCATACATTTAATTAGAATTATAGAGGTGTTCGCATGAAATAATGGACCAGTCACAAAACATTTTGTACCCTGAAACTGGTGCATCAATTTTTCAAAAACACTTCAATTGTAAAGACACCCTTTGTCCTTTCCTTAGTCAAGCTACACATAATAAAACGACTTGACCAATGGTCCCAGCAATATCAAATATTTCAGTTAACCCAAAATTTTATTGTTGCCTAAATCCATTACTAAAAAAATTCTAATCCCAGACATTTGAACACTAGATTGTCTCTAACTTGTTTTATATACCAAATAATCGTTGCAGTGAAAAGAATGTCATTACGGATTAAAAATGTTTTAAGTTACCAAAATGAGGAGTGATTACAGAGTAAGAGGTCAGGGCTAATGTAGGCATTTCTCTAGCAGGCATTTCAGAGGGAATGTGACCCCTTTAGACCAGAGTTACCTTCCAGGAACCCAGACACCATTTTTGTCCTAACCTGGCTGTGGGGACTTTTCTAGGCCTCTATATGCCCTAAAACCACCACTAGTATTTTCAGTGCAATTTAGCACAAAGTGACCTTTGGAGAAGTGGTGCCAGTAGTTGCTGTTTTATACCCACTTGTATTGCTTTGACAGAATCTATTTAATAAAAAATAATAAAATAATAATAATAATAATAATAGCAAGAACAAGAGCAGTAATAATTTAATATTACAATCTTGATATATATAATATTTTAATTATTTTAAATGAAAATAAATATTTTAACAACTTTAATTAATAGCCTAAAATACATAATTTTCTGTTTCTCCACATCATTTTTGTAATCTGTGATATTCTTTTAAAATAATAAAACCACTTGATTTTATAACAATAACTGTATAAACCATGGGGAATAATAATGTGAAACCATCCTATTCAGGGAGAACCAGAAGGAGATAAACCACTGGAATGGTCTCAGAAGTGCATACATGAAATTTCCTAAGCATCAGTCACACTTATTATAAAGGACAAAGATTACAAGTCCTGTCTTCTGAGAGGGTATAAGAACCTAACCTGACTTAGGGTGCCTAAAACTTACCAGTCTGCTATTCTTGCAAATAAGGCAGCCAAATTTAAAAAATATTGGGTTTTAAAATCGAGTTTGAGTAAAAAAATTAAAATGTTTTTGAAATAATTTTTAGTATTAAAACATTGCATTTATTACATGACAGGAAAGCTTATAAAAACTTAATGATTGATAATTTCAATTTTGCAAGAACCCAAAATGGAACGCAAAACAAAATTAACAATAACCTTTAAAAATTATGCAAACTTTCTTATTTTCTTGGTAAATTCAAACTTATTGTCTTGGCCCATATATGGATGGGAATCAACCCATTTGACTTTCTAGGACTTTCGAAAGTCACGGCACCATTGAAAGAACCCATCTCAAAAGCATCCCCAGCTTTTGACCATTATTTTATTGGATATAAACACCAGAGAGGATTTTACAGTAATATAAAAGATTTATAGAGAGTGCCGTGCCTATGACAGTGAACAGTGGTGTTAAAAAGTGAACTGGTTGCCAAATTTGATTTTGTAATTTGTTTTATTTGACAAAGTAAAGAGTTGGTCTTCGTTCATTTCTTCTTCAGTTCGTATTTAATAGACAAAGTTTAACTTAAGTCAGACGATACCCAGCTCAGTAGATTGTCTTCTGATCAATTTTTTTCATGGAGAACAGAAGTTAAATCATGTTTACGGAAGTTACAGAAAAATCAGTTCACTAGAATAACAAAAGAAGAGTTGATTGATGCAATTCTAGCTGCAAATGAAGATGAAATAACAACTAGAGCGAGGCAGGAAGAAAAACTAGATTTGATAGTTAGTGAGTTGGCAGACCTGAGAGAGAGAGTCAGAAAAGAGAGCAAGAATAAAAGAATTGACAGAAGCAATTTGAAATTCAGTCAGAAATCCTTTTGCAGCAATCCAGTTATTTCTTGAACAACTTCACAGACAGAAGAGACAGACAAATCTTGTCTTGCTTCTTCCTCCTACTCAATCTTGAGGAACAGATCCTCTTGATCCTCCTCCACAGAAGAGAATAAAATTCAAAAGACATGGGAAGAAGATAGGAGTGGGACGTGAGGTTCTAAGTTGGTTTCCATCAATCAAGCACGATCTGCACGTGAGACATGGAGCAACATGTGACCCCTTCTCATCAAGGTAGACTCAAAGGCTATTCGGGACAGAATATTGGAAAAGTCTGTCAAAACTCCAGGACTTATCATGGTCATCTTATTTAAGAAGTTATATCAAGAAAGACACTAACCTGGGAGTAAGAAGAAAATGGAAAAGGCTGATTGAGGATGCCAACAGCGAAAAAAGAAAGAATAATGTAGGATGCAATTATGTCTAGACCACAAGGAGAGGGTATTGTACAGGGATAATGTAATAATAGATAGATGGCATCCTCACCATTTTTAGTAAGACCACAAAGTAATATAAGAATCATGAGAAATAATATAAACTCTGTGAAAACTAAAAAGAAAAAAAAGAGATGTTGAATTATTATTGAATTTTTATGATGTTATCTGTTTAAATGAAATAAAAACGAATTTGCTGTTGGTGAAACTTTCATTTGCCAAAATATGTTTCATACGTCAGTTATGACCGATCAAACAGTATTACATTGGAACTTGTGTGTTTATAAGACAGTATTTGAACAAGACAAGTATTTGATGTTGATGTATCAATTGCAGATCAGATATGGTTGACGATTAAAATGTATACCAGGTGTTTTTTGGAGCATGTAATATCTCCTCCTGCAGCGATTATTTGCGAGTAATTCCCTAGTTATAGCCAACAAACAGATTATATAAACAAGAAAAGATAAAAACTAGTGAAAATTAATGGATGATGTTTGTAATGGGTGATATGAATTGCAGGTTGGGACTTCCATTAGATTGAGCTCATTCTAAACGATTAGGCTTAGTTGATTATTTGTAATTTCCTTTATCCTCAAGATCTTCAAAAATACCCTAACTTCTGAATGACAATGCTGTAGCTATATTTGGTTTGTGTGTAGAAGAACAGTTACTTATTGTTAATAATTTAAAAACACCTTATTCTTATTACCAAAGCAGAAAGACATTTAAAGCAGGGAGAAAACTTTTCTGAAATTGACACATGTATCGTATCAAAGAAGCTGGTTAAGTTTATCACCGATTTTAAATAATTGATAATGATTTATTACCAACAAATCATAAATCCTATTTCAGTTGTGTTAACCTCCAGAATCTCTATTGAGTCGATTGAGTTAGAGCATCAGAGTTTGGCATGCATGGAGCAGAGGGTAGTGACATATCAACAACGTGCAATCACTAACCAAACGGTCAATTCAGATTCAAAAGACAGACGGTGATGTGTTTCGGGACAGCCAATCAGTGGAATCACAGAGTGGAGCTAGGTAGGGAAGAGGATATCCAATGTTTTCTTCAGCCTTACGAGTTAGCAATACTTTTTGATGACTGAATTTCCACTAGTGTATCTTTGAGAATCCTGAAGAAATTTTAATAAATAATGACCAGAGTAGATGGGATAGATTGTTGGAGGAGAATGATAAATAAGGGTTGAGTATTTTGGGTGCAATTGATTGTTAAAGGTCAAATTATAGAGGACCCAAAAATTAGGCCAGACTTAAGCCGAGTGATGAGCAATTCAAAGAATATTTTGAGCAAATATTTAACCCTCCTAATGTAGACAGTCTTAATATAGACGATTTTCATTCAGATGTAACTATACCTGTATTAGACGATCCTATTACTCCAGCTGAGGTACAGACTCAGGTACAAAGGTTAAAGCCCAATAAAGCCAGTGGACCTGACGGTCAGAAAGGTTTGTTCAAGATGTTACCGTTTGAGTGGATCATGCTAATTGCTACATTATTTAATCATTTATTTTTGTCAAGTTCTTACCCATTAAGTTGGATAGCAGCAAAGATGCATACAATATTCAAACGAGGAAGTAGGGCTGCTCGGGTAATTACAGAGGCATTAATGTAATTAATAAAGTATAGCTAAGATTTAGAGATATGGTCTCATGTGCTCGTCTTAGTCAGTGGTTTTAAAACGTGTAGGAGCAAGCAGGAAGTCATTGGGGAGGATGAGAGAGCATATAGTAACTTTGAGGCTATTAATGGACGTAGCTAGGAGGAAGAAACTGAAGCTTTTTGTAACCTTTGTTGATTTTAGAAGAGCTTATGATTGTGTGCCTAGACAAAGTTATTTTCTGTGCTGAAACGAATGGGATGTGGGATGACTATGCTTTTAGCATTGGTGGCTGTATATCGTTGCACAAATAGTGTGATTGGTACCTCTCTCCTTTTGCTACTGTTGGTGTCGCCAAGGCTCACCTACTTCATGTATTTTATTTGTTTTATATGTAAATGATATGATACAAATGGTAAAACGTAACTAGACTTTATATGGTTTTCTTCCACTTGAGTTGCATATTATGGTCAAATGATGGATGACACTGTCCTCCTATCCACTACAAAGGATGTTTGTATGGAACATAAAATAAGGATTTTGTATGAATTTTGTAATTCTATGGGATGATTATTAATGACATAAAACTAAATTTATGGTGATTAATGGTACTAGGAAGACAAAGAAGGATAGTATGTAATTCTGATGTGATTAGTTACTGTAATCAGTATATTTATCTGGGCAGTCATTTTACTGGATGATGGTTCTCTAAAACAGCTAAACAGCATGCAATAAGTAAAATGTGTCATACTCTGAAAGTTATTTCATTTATAAGTAGAAACAATGATGTGCCATTTTTAGTTAAGAAGAAAATTTTTGATGCTGCTATTATGTCAACTATATTATATTCATGAGTCATGGCTAAATGGTGATATTAAACCCATCGAAAAGCAATATAAATGGTGTATTAAACAACTTTTGGGGTCAGCAAAAACTACTAATAATGACGTATGTATGGTAGAACTGGGACTTTGTTCGATGTGGGCATTAATAAAATCAAGAAAATAGGAATTTTATTTTAAAAGATGTGGCTTGAAAGGATAATATGGATGATGACCCTTTGATTCATGCCATGCGAATAGTGATGAACTATAATGACTTTGTTTCAATTTAATATTACAAAACCTTATCTCTGATAATACTGATTTGATATTGAGGAAGGAATTATGAACTGCAATTAAAGGTCAAAACTACAATTCCAATAGGATTGTGTTTTATAAAACTGTTTTGCAGATTTAGTCGTTCATGACATTTATAAAAACCAATTAAGACTTAATGAAATAGAACGTGTATCATGGGGAAGAGTGTGGAAAGTGCTCATTCATTGGGGTTGAACAGATCGGTGGAACAGAAGAGGTGGAATGGTCTGCCAATGGATGAAAGGTTGTGTTCATGTCGGTGAGATCCAGACAGAGGCTCATGTCATTGAAAATTGTCCACTTTAACGTAACATATCAGGCAGACGTATAACGTTACCACAGCTTCAGACTTGCTAGTAACCAGAACCGATTATGAAAAGTATTAAAATTTTAAAATGAGTTTCTTTCTTTGTATTGAATTTTGACATTTTATAATGGGTAAAATGTAATTACAGGAACTTGTTGATGATGCATAGTTAAATTGTTTTTTTTAGTTTTAGTACAAGAATGTGTAATTGAAATTCATTTAGTTTAATAAGAGATTGTACAAAATTATGTTTACTTTTTATAATTTGGACCAAATACTCTTTTGTAAAATTCATATTATTTTGTATTGTGGTCAATAAAAAATATCTATCTATCTATCTATCTATTGTAATATCATATTGCTTCAGTCAGTATACCTAAGTAGGCCTAGCCAAATATTTATACTATTACCATTTCCAAAATATAGCATGAATCAGTTATTCATAAAGTGGAGCAAACTCCAGTTAATCCGTTTCATACCCCTAAAAGTATTAACAAAAATGCATTTTATACAGAATAATAGTTTTACAAAACAATGAAAAATATGAAAGACGAACGAATAGAATGATGAATAGTTAACGTCACAGTACCTTTATCGAGGACTTTTTGGCGCGTGGAAGACGGTGAGGAGTGGGTTAGTTCGGAAGGGTAGTCCTTTTTCATGGAAACATGAGGTAACGAACTTTTTGGACCTGGCTGTGGCTCGGTGGGTGTCTGTTTCACCAACATCCTGTCCAGAGACACTTAGTTATTGCCTACATTTTAAAATTTGGAGTGTCACATCACAATTTCATTACAGATGATACTGGCATGGGTTGCTATTGCTATGAAACTTTAGAGATAAGCAAATATTTTGCACATACGATAGGGTCGCAATACCAGGTGATAAGACATAATATTCCTCGTTACATATGAAATGAATTCTCTCCTCTCTCCTTAGTCAGTTGCACATTACGCCTAAATTTCCATTTGGTCAGGTCACTAACTTCACCTTTTCCTATGATTTCGAGGGCCTCCTTACTGACCTTTGTTGTGCCGTTTCCATATCTACACCTTTTCTGGCCAACTCTTCCTTATCTCTTCTTGTTACAGATCCAAACCATCTCTGTTTTTTTTTTCTCTCTGTCTGCTGAATACCCCTTCCTCACCACAACTTCCTCTAAACCTTAGCATTATACATTCTCACTTTTGCAAAATCTCCTCCATTTCCTGTGAGTGCCAATTTCTCAGCTGTATAGAGTCATATAAACCTTAGGTATGCATAGGTTTTACCTTGTTGCCAAAAGGGATACTTTAGTTTACCATTAGCCCAAGAAATTCTTCCTACTTGATCCACCATTGAGAGATTATCAAAGGATATTTTTGTATTTACACAGTAGACAAAGACCTGAATTTCAGAAAATTTCTAGTGCAAAGGTGTTACAGTTACTGTGATGTTGGTGGTTTACCTACCAAATGTTTTAACAGTAATTGCAGTTACAAAAAGGGAAGGCCTTTAATGCTTCCATGACTTGAGGGCCGGCACCCAGTATTGCAATGTGCATTTTTAAATCTACGGCCATTTCATTCTTACAAGAGGTACACGTATGAAAGTGCCGTTACCAACTGCTTCCCTTATTTTTGTCTGGTTTTTGGAGCGATATACAAGCAAAGGCTTAATTTTAAAGTCCCTAATTGTATTCGCATACGACAATAAAGTTCGCCTGTCCTTCTTTGACTTGTATTCTGGCAGTATTTTGTGAATGATGTAGGTCCTCTTTGGCATTTTCTGTACGTACTCCTTAAATTTTGCTAACAAATTTATCTATGGCATTTTTGTTAGAACTGGCAGCCTCCCAATGCCTGACTGCACTAGTGTGTCACTTCTCTTGTTAAACTTTCCAAAGCAACCTTTACTAGCCTTGAAGGCATCACTACCTTGCATCAGCACTTGTTCCAGGGTTTGTTTGCGATGTCAGCATGCAGCTGCTTTGCTTTTTCATTGAAGGTGTCCCCAGAAATACTATCATCAGCCAGCTATTTTTTGTTTATCCAGGTCAACAACAATTTTTCTACCTCCTCAGTTGTGTATGGTCTTTGTTTTTCAAGTACTTTGACCCCTTTTGCAACATCAACTCCTCTGATAGCCTCTATTTTTTAGTGTGATGCAGATTGTAGGCTTTGGCATACCAGAGACATGGCAAGATCAGACACGTGAACCTCACTCATGTTTTGCTGTCAGATATTTTCACCTCAATTGTGGCTCTTACCACTTTTATTTTTGGTTTGCTGCTATCACTCCCCTTCTTCCACCCCAGGGGAACTTATTTATAAGGCACAGCACATTATAATGATGACAGCATATTAAAAAACACCAGAGCAACATGAACATTTACAACGAATTTTAGCGTAATTATGCACCGAAAAAGAGCCACAGGTAAACTGCCCCACTCGCCCTTCCCATCAGCAAGCACGAAAGAGGGACACGTCTCGTACAGGTTCCGAACCGTGGTATACATTCCATCAAACTGCCATTAGTTGTTTCAGAAGAGAAGATATGCTCAACAGTAGGGCCCCTTTTTTGTTTTACTCAGTATATTTGAGAGCAGAATTGTTTGAGAAGGGAGGCATATTTGAACCAAGGTTGCACTGTCTCTCTGTACTGGTGCCCAAATAATTTCCCCGTATTAGGCATGTTTTGTCATTTTTCTATGCAATGGAGTGAAGGTTGTGTATTACCGGTAAGAAGATCTTTTTTGGAAATTGTCCTTATTACACTGCTGTTTTTCAAGATAATTGTGTTGAAAACAATGTTTTCATATAAGCAACTTACCAAGTGATTACTTGTGCGGTAACTTTTTAAAAAATTCGTGGTAGTGCTTCTTCTGTTTTGTGTAAGTGACAGGCCCCGCCAACTATCAGGGAACACAGGGAACAACCTGGCAGGTAAGGTCAGTTTGTTTCTGCCGGCTCTGGTACACACATCAGTGCCATTTACAGATGCTTTTTTTTTTTTTATTGTTTTTTTAGTTGTCTTTGCGGATTTTCGTGAAGTACAATTACCTTGTTCTGCTTGCGCAGCAGGCCACTGATAGTTTATCATCACATTTTGAGTAGTTCCCTAGTTTTTTTTTGAATTATGTCAGATTCTAGCAGTTCGAGTATTCGCTATTGGCTGCAAGACTAGGCTCACAAAAGCTTGTTATGAGCCTCTTCCAGTCTGTAGTAAATGTAGGAGGCAAGAGCATAACATTGAGAAAACTTGCAGTGAATGTTCCTCATGGCACTGTAAACAATGGAAAATTCTAAAGTCTCACACAGACAAATTAGAGAGATAGGAAGAGGAAAGCGGCTTCCAGAGCTGAAAGACGTTCTCATAGTGTGGAAGCTATGCCTAAACCTAGTTTACAGGTTATTCCTGTTCCTACTGTATCCTATTCCTTGCCCTCCCACTATTCAACCTCCTACTCCCGTGCCTGGCTCCCTTGCTTCCAACCCTGATTCCATTTCCAGTCTCGAATCCAGCTTTGGCAAGAAAATTAGCCTTGTAGCAAGTACAGTGGCAGAGTTAGGAGAGTCACTTTAAGCAATAATGGACGAAGTGTTCTCCGATAAAGTGACGAGTGAGAGTGCAGTGTCAGTGGAGGAGGTGGCTTTCTGTCCCGCCGGTTCCAGTTCTCCTAGACTAAGGTCCCTGCCCTGCTCCCCTAAACCTGGGAGAAGACATACCCAAAGTCCAAGGGAGGCCAGTGGGTTTTGTCCACAGGTAGTCGCCCCCACTGCCGCTCCTGTTGCACAGTCCCAGGTGTTGGCAGAGAGCTATTGGAAAGGCGTGTCTTTGGATATTCAGCATTTATCCTCAAGCTCCTCTGATGACTACGGTGTGGACAGGAGGCACCACAAACAGGTCCTTGACCCTTCCCGACTGCTTAAGCGCCCTCCTGAGGGTGTTGGTCGCCGTCCAGGCCTGCTCCCTGTTAAGTGGTATGAGAAGTCTACTAGCAGTCCCCAGCCTTCTTGTGGCCACACCTTCTGTCTCTGACCGTCCATCAGTGTCCACTTCTGTCTACACGGGACAATCTGGAGGCCTTCCCACCTGAGCATCCACACCTGGCTCCCAAGCGCCCAGCAGCAGCTCATAATCGCTTGATGTCTGCTCCCAAACGTCTAACGCCGCTTTCCAAGCTCCAAGCGCCCACTCCCAGGCACCCATCTTCTCTTTCCTCGCTCAGAGACCGCGGTCTCCTTCAACTCCTCCAGTTAAGAACTGCACCACCGTCTCCTTCACCTTTGGACCATGATGAGCCTACTCTGGCTTCTATTAAGTGGCAGTTAGCCCAAATTATGGCGTTGTTAAAGAAAGCTCCTTCCACTCCCAAGACTTCTCAGGGGTGTTATCCTGTCCCTGGTCTCCTCAGAGGAGGAAGAGGTTGACCAAGAACCTGCGCCTCCTTCAGCTTATGCTGCTTCCCACATTTTTCACCTCACCTGCCCCATCATCGCCTGCATCAACCTTTTTAATGAGGAATCAACCGAATGACGGAACAAGACTTCCCAAGATGGTACTTTTTTCGTCTTCTAAGAAGTCCTTCAAGAAGATGGGAGACTGGCTCCAGTCAGAGCTCTTAGACACTATCTGAAGAGAACAGAAAAGATCAGGGGTCCATCCAGTAACCCCTGGTGTTCGGAGAAGAACCAATCTCATCTTCTGTCAAAGAATGCTTTCAGAGGCACATTCCCAGATCCAGGCAGATGTTTGACCAAATTTTAAAGTGAAAGCTCATGATATCAGAGCGGTGTCAGCCTCTTTGGCTTTCAGGCATATGTTCCTGACATCCATTATTCAATCAACCTGTTGGAAGTGCAGGTTATTTTCCCCTCTCACTATCTGAAGGCAGTGGAGACAGTGTACGGGGATTGCAGTATCTTGGGAACATTATCTGGATGGCAATGTATTGGGTGAGGAATTATAGGAAGCACTGTTTCTCCTATTAACTCTTCACCTTGGTGTAGGGTTTTCAAGTTTTGGGGAGCCTGGGGGTACAATGTACCAGTCTTAGTGGATAGGTTGAGTTGTTTTTTATAAGTGTTTTCATAGTAGGTGACAGCGTCTGGTTGTTTTTTTAATTCTGGTACTGCCCAGGCCAAGGGCACCTTTTGTAGCATGGCTAGCCATCAGGCTTTTCTTCTGCAGCAAAGCTCCCACTACGGATTAAGACGAGCACCAAACACAGGCAGTGTTCACCTGCAGTAGCTCTCTTACCAGGCAGGGAAACAACAAGCGTTGCACTCAGTGCTGGCAAATTTTCTACTTCAAAGTCATTACCAGGCCTTAATGTTTTGGAGGAGAATATGCCCATGTATCCCACCTCCATTCAGTGTGAGGATTCAGCAATATTCATAATAAAATTAAGTTTCATATAAACCTACCAGGCAATTACAGAATCAGAGCCCGCCCTCTTCCCCTCTTGTGGACATAAGGGCACAAACAAACTGAGCTTATCTGCCAGGTTGTTTCCCGTGTTCCCCAATAGTGGGTGGGGGCTGTCACCTACACAAAACAGAGGTGCCACCGCGAATTATTTAAAAAGTTGCCGTGCGAGTTAAAAACACTAGCCTTGTAATTACTTGGTAAGTATATATGAAAATTAATTTTATTATGAAAATATCATTTGCAGAAGCTGTTTAATATATTTTTACTGTATATTGTTAGGTATTGGTATATTTTTTAAGAATGGAATATAATTTTTGTCCCATTCTTTTTCCATTCACTAAAATTATCTCAGTTGGTACTTACTTGTAACTTCCAAAATGTTTAAAGTAACCCATTTTCTCTCGTCGTTCCAGATGGCATCAGTAAGCAAGGGTGAGGATATTGTCAGGGTAGAAGAGAAAGTGGGAGAAAATAAATCCATCTCCAACCCTGCTTTGCACTGTGTGCCTCCTCTGCTCCCAGTGAAGAGCCTCAGTCTGTCCCTGAACGCTATAAGCTTCTCCCTCTCAAGGGAGGAGGTTGTCCAGATCCTCAAAGAAGTCAAGAACGATCAGGAGAATGGGAAGGAGAGTGAGGCCACCCTCAGCGACATCACTTGCGAAGGCTGTGCGCGTCAGCGTGGCGAGCCCCGCGCTCCCCGGACGCGAGATTGTCGTGGCTTGCGGGTGGAAAAGCATCCTCCATTCTTAGAGTACTTGCTCACTAACCTGCAGCCGTCTCCTGCCAAAAAGAAGCCGTTGTTGAGAAAGAGCAAGCTGGCTGTCCTCGGCATCAAGTACGGCTCGGAAGTGCGGAGTGGGAGTTCCTCCGGAGTCGTATCCAGTTCAGTTAGTCCTTCCAAAGATGGTAGCGGTGGCAAGGATTTGCCCGAGGGCAAGAGGGTCGCCGAAACGTGCGAGGTCTCCAGTGTGCTTAATGATGTTTCTCCTTTGAAGAGAGGGAAAAATTCTTCGAGTACTTTCGAAGTTCCTAAGTCGTGTGTGTTCGAGTCCCTTAACAAAAAGACGGTGTCGGAAGACTTTGCAAGCATGTCACAGAGTAGTAGCCTTTGTAGTGATATTAGAAGTAGTGTTCCGATCAAGAAGCTCTAGTTCTCGCTCCACGGATGTAAGCATCGCGGGCAGCCCAAGTCCCGGAGGGCCCTGTACAAGCGAAAGTGCCGAGACAGCTGCCGGAAGGTGAGCTGCCAGATCTGAAGAGTTTGTCGCTGTCGGAGAACTCGGAAACTGCCATCTACCGCTCGTGCTCACAGCAGGCCCGCAGCCCGGACTACGAGGACGTCATGATGGATGAGTTGGCTGCGTACCTAAATAATTTTCTGTACCTCCCAAAGAAAATAGTCTCACATGGCAGAAATGATGTACAGTATACATGAAAGCATTTTATACTTAGGTTACAGTCTATACATACACACACACACATATATATATATATATATATATATATATATATATATATATATATATATATATATATATATATATATATATATATATATATATATATATATACTGTATATGATTTATAATTGCATCATTAATCTTTTGTATCAATTTTTCCTTTCATTGTAATCCTTTGTGTTACTTGGTGCTGGAAGTGTTATGTTCAGCATTTTTTGTCAATTGCCCTTTTTTTTTCATAGAATAAGACTTATTTTCAAATGCTAGTTAAGTTCCCCCTGTAGTCTTACTGAAGAAGGCTTCCAAAGGTTTTTTGCCACTTACAGTTTAAGTAACTTTTACGATCGTACGAGTACCCGTTGAGCAATTGGTCAGTTTTAGTTACTAAAATATAATAATCCATTGAAGGTATTCTCTTCGGAAGTGATAGCATTAAAATGTCGAGTGAATTGTGGTGTAATTATAATTAGTCCAATACTCTTCTTCGTTTTAACGTGCTTTTATACCCATTTTTATATGGGGTAAGCACGGTGCCTTCTTTGAAGGACTCTGATTTGGCGGTGGGGTAGGCCGTAACCTCGACCGGCTGCCCTGCCTGACATCGCTTAGACCCCGGTACCGAACCGGTACCGAACGTGTACATGTATTACCGAAACCCCAGCTCCCTTACACTGAAAATTAAAATTTAGATTTGGAGTGAAGAAACGATTGTCTTCTACATGAGCTTGCAATCTTCCCTGGCACCTGCTGACGACTCTGGTATTAACAAGACGATATATATACTGTAGATACACATAAATATACATATCAGGAAAATTTTTCTTCTATTTTTCAATGGTAATGTTCGACACTTTCATTCGTTTCATTCCCAGGTTACCGTGGTAGCTACAGAATACAGTCTGTTTTGAAATTATAGCCTCTGCAAAGGACAGGAAGTTCATTTAACAATTAGCTCTTCGTTGGGTGAGTCGGTAGAGCTGCAGACTGTCAATCGATGGGCCGGAGTTCAATTCCCCGGCCGGCTGATGAAGAGTTCGAGGAATTTATTTCTGGGGATAGAAATTCATTTCTCACTATAAGGTGGTTTGGATTCCACAATAATCTGTAGGTCCCATTGCTAAGTAACCAATTGGTCCTTAGCCACATAAAATAAGTCTAATCCTTTGGGCCAGCCCTAGGAGAGCTGTTAATCAGCTCAGTGGTCTGGTAAAACTAAGATATACTTCTTCCTTTCATTTAACAGTTAGTCTTCAAAGAATAGTAGTACACTGGTTTGTAATTGGCACTGGTTACTGATGCAGAAAAAATGTTATATTATTGAGAATCATACCTTTGATATGTGCTGTTTATATTAGAAGCCCTAATTTACCTTTTTCAAAATAAAGATATTGTAATTTTTAGCAGCACTGTTTCATTCTCAAAAGTGTTTTTACCTGGGAGAGGGTTGGTCTTGGAGTGAAGACACTTAAAGAGACGACACAGCTGTCGAGAAGGCTTTCTTGGGAGAACAGAGGTTGATGAATCCCTTTTTTATTATTCCTAGATATAGTTTTTCATTTCCTTAATACATAATTCTAAACTTAACATTACACACAGTCGTTCATATGTCTTCGTTTCACACTTTTTTCTGTCTTTTAGCTTCCCCAACTTCTTCTTCCTCGTTCTCTCGGCAAGCAGCCTCTCCTCCCGCTTCTGTTTGTCCAGATATAGATCCTTGTTCTTGAGGAGTTCCTCTTCCGTCGTGGGCTCGATGACCGTACCCATTTTCGTGACGACTGGCGGCATCGTCAGCTTTTGATGCTGCTTCTCGGGCACGAACATTCTGCACACGGGGGCTCTCGCTGATGCCTCAAAGTACTGAACTCTTGAAAAGGGGTACGGCAGTTCGCTCACCTGGGGAAGAGAATGAATGAATTCCAAAGATAGATATGAATGAATCGCAATCACTGAAAAATGAAATTTTTATGATAAATTAATGGGAGTTTTTAGCAATAAAATGATTTAACCTGGGCCTCATGCAAACAGAAATAAGTGACTGAGTCGTGAAAGGTGAGACCAGACACAGTTAAAGAAGTTGAACGGCAGATGAAACTATAAATTGCACATGGAAAAAAGGCATCAAGGGAATATACTTTAACTGTGGAGAACAATGCAAAAATAGAATATGTAATGTCTGTGCATTGTTTATGATGTAACCACTAAAGGATTTGCTGACAGATGAAGGCCCTCAGCAGCAACTAAGAACTTAACGTGAGGTTCGATATACAGTCTACGATGCTTAGAAGCCCATCCACACTTACTATACAATTACAAGAATGTAATGCATTGCCAGTACACTTACAGTATATGAGTGAACAAATGCATATTAGGAAGAGTTAGGAATAAAATTTGGCTAAATTGAGTTTTGTAAAAAAATTCAAGTTTTTTCACACAAACCCTTCGATCACTCGCAGTCCTGAATGTTCCATACATGAAAAACACCAGTCTTGTAAACAGATGATCAGAAAACATATCAAGAAAGTGTAACTGTCCTCGTTGTTTCATGGAAGGAACAATGTAAAATTGCCAAAGAAATAAGGTTAGTGGTGCACTTCAGACTAATTAATGGCAAGAACTAGGTGTTAGTACCTTCATACTAATTAATAGGTTATAATGAAGTTTTGTTGTAAAATCTAAAATTGTTTCACCATAAACCCATCAGTCATACAGGTCTGAAGTGAAATTAAGTGGGAGGCCGAGAAATTGATAGTTCAAGCCTTTGCAAGGATTTGACAGAATCAGTGGAGTACCTGGGTACATCTTGGGTCCAAAACACAGTCCACAGGAAGTAGTTGAACACCCTGAGTGGACTGTAAGCATTCTGTATTTATGATTTCAAATTAGTCACTGAAACCAACAAACAATCATGTGAAATGGCTTCGCTTTGAAAGACTCGTCTGTTATGAACATATACAAAGAAATGAACGAGGTGCAGTACTTTTGATGCCATTTGCAAACCATGATCCACAGAAGTAGTTGAACACCCTGAGTGGACTGTCGGCATTCTGTTATGATTTCAAATTAGTCACACAAACCAACAAGCAATCATGTGTGAAGTAGAAGCTCCTTTGAAGACTACGTCTGTTGTGAGCGTGCGAGAAATGAACAGGGTGCCGAAGTACTTTTAGTGCCATTTGCAAATCGCAGTCCACAGGAAGTAGTTGAACACCTGAGTGGACTGTAAGCATTCTGTATTTATGATTTCCGGTAGTCACTGAAACCAGCAAACAATCGTAGCGAGAAGTAGAGAAGCTCGCTTTACGAAGATTCATTCTGTTGTGGCCGTGCGAAATGAACGAGGGTGCAATTGCGTGCCGTTTGCAAAACTGTCCCACCATAACTAATGGTCCCAGGCCAACCTCATTCCCTTCATGCACCAACATCTCCAAGATAAAAACTGACAAAGGCTACAGCATCTCCATGTAATAACTGTATTTAGAAGGCCATTATCTTAATGCTCCTCCACAAGATACTGGAAGTTGAAAGGTCCCCCGACCTCATGCACAGTGACGTCTTCTGAAACCTCAGGCAGAGGATGATCTGCCTTAGAATATTGTATTCCAAAGACATTCTTCCTCTACTAATGCACAGACAGGAAAGTCTACTCACTGAACCTCAGTGACTGGCAGAAAAGCAGTCTTCGTAGATAGATGAGTAGGGCTGACCTTCAAAGCATCTCATAAGGGACACTGATGAAGATGGAATATACAGAAAGCTTGCATGTCATATGGGGCTTATCGCCAGTGAGTGGAAGTCACTTCAGGTGCCTTCTTCAGCGGTTATGGGTCCAGTTGTTACATAAGCCACAACCATAAGTCACGTTGATGCTCCAAACTCGGTCAACTCTACTGCTTTCATAGGATTGAGAAAGCAACAGACTTTTGACAGATAAGAGTATTAATGCAACTTCTGCTAGCAACTTGAGGCCCTATATATATCAGATCAGTCTTACACTGGAACAATGTTTCATTTGCCCCTATTTGAGTCTTCGTGAAAACACATAAAGCTGTCACTGGGCTAAAATAACAATTTTAAAATGGAATTGTATTTTTCTAACTATACAAACCCAAGGTCCTTTACATTTAGGGATTACTTTCTCAGGCGTGGGCTGGAAACGGCCGTTGAACTTTTAAAAAAGGTGGTTAGGCAGTTAACTACCGTCTGGTAGGCGGGGGTCCCGCCTGCCCGTATGCAAACATTCCAGTTTGCCTTTCGGCCCAGGTGTCAGCTTGAGGGGTGGCATGAGGTGAGCATGAAAACGTAATGTAAAGGACCTCAGGTTTGTGGATTACAGAAAATAGTACTAAAATGTAGCTAATCCCTGACACAATATACAAACCCTCGGTCCTTTACATTGGGGACACCCACCCCAGTTAGGAGAGTCTGATTAAGTCTCTATAGACTGACTGGAGTTCACCACCACCTTGTCTTCCTTCCTGGTCATGAGAGCGAGGAAGGGAAAAAAAACTGCCTCTGACAAAAGATCGGGTTGTAAGAAACGCAGGATCCAGTTGTCCAGACTAGATCCTTGCAAGAAGGAAGACGTCAGTTCATGCAAGTAGGCTAGGAAAAGATTTGACGTCGGATGACATGAGAGTAAATACAAGCGTGGGTTTGTCTTACAGTCCTTGGTCTCCTTCCTCCTTGCAAAGAGGTGAGGTGGAGTTATTTCTCAACCTGAACGGAGAAAGAACAGGAGCTCCTGACTGTGTGCGTTACCTGCATCAGAGCTGCCAGATCCAGCTTGTAATGGCATGTTCCTCCCTGCCCGTGGGAAGAGCCAGGTTGGGAAGGAGAGAGAGACCAGTCACTCCATTCCATTCTCCCAATCACAACGCTGTACAACTTAGGTGAGATGCAACCTGTGCCGTTGAGAGCTGGATAAGCTACTACACAACTTGTTGAGCAGCCACCACAGGACCCAAAGGAAAGTTCCAGGACTTGTGGTACAACATCCGGAGGTAGAAGGAGGTGAAGGTAGTCTGCTGGGACCACCTCCGCCTTCAGCACCCTGTAATGCAAACATATTCTTCCAGAATGCAAAGGGACGGACCAATGCGGACCTCGTAGCTCTCAGATAGAAGTGTACCCGTGTTGTCTTCTCCTGCAGCAGAAATCACCGCTCTCCATATCGTCTCACGAAACCAAGAAAGAGATGGTGTTCTTGGACACTTCTTGGTCGAGCCAGTACTAACAAAGTCGTCGAGCACTCAGGCCGGAGGTGTCGGAGTCCTCTTCCAGAAGAGCGTACGCACTCTAACTCTAACAGAACACATTAGCATCAAAGTCTAGGAGGAATCGTGAAGGACTCGAACTGACACGTCAGTGAAGGATTCTGAGTCTCGCTACGAAATCGAGACGAAATCGATAAGCAGTCCCCATCCCCTTGATGTTTAACATCAAAGAGAAAAGTGCATGAAGTTCGCCAACTCTCTTCGCCGATGCCAAGGCTAGCAGGAGACAGTCTTGAGGTCAGATCCCTGTCCTGGCGACTCTTAAGTAAGGAAACAAGTATGGTGCCTGAGTCAAATCCTCAACTTGTGAAGTCCACATCCCACTGGGGGCCTGAGATCCCTATGGGTGGGCAGAGACCTTTCGAAGCTTCTCATCAGTAGAGATATCCTCGAAAGAGGAGGATGTCTCTCCTTTCAGCCATAAGACTAGGCAGTGCTGTGTGACGGTGACCTTTCACGGCTGAAGCGGAGAGAAGCTTCTCTCGGCGGAAGATGAGGAAGTCCAGCGACCTGCTGAACAGAGGCTCCCGACCAGAGATACCCCTTCGACGACACCAACCGAAGACGGACCGCTTTCCCTGGTATACTGCTGCAGAGGATCGTCTGAGGGTATCCTACCATCTCTGTTGCTGCTGCGACGCGAAAAACCTCTTGCTCATGAGAGATGGTGGACAACCTCCAGCCGTGAAAGGTACAGAGAATGCACGCAGGTGGAACGCTCACGTGAGGTTGGCCCGCGGCAGATTTAGACCAGGGGAATCTCTCCAGCGCCTCGGAGAGAAGAGCTGGCAGGTCAGATACCAAATGACTGGGGCCATTTAGGTTATACCGAGCTCATTCTGAGACTCGGGGTGATCATTGCTCGGCTGATCACTCGGCAAATCAGGCAGAATGGCGGGAAGGCGTACATGTCGAGGTTGTCCCACGGATGCTGGAACACGTCCTCCGCAGCGGCCCATGGGTCCGGCACGACAGAACAGAAGACCTGGAGCTTTCTGTTGTGCCGGGTGGCAAACAGATCGATGGCTGGACGCCCCCACAGATCAAACAGCCTTTCCGCTATCTCCTGGTGGAGGGACCATTCGGTCCCTACCTAGTTCTAACAGCTAGCTTGTCTGCCACGACATTCCTCTTGCCTGGAATGTACCTGGCTGACAGCTCTACCAAGTGAGTCATATTACTCCATTGCACCACTGCATCTCGTCAACTGATGAAGCTGGCAGGACATGAGGCCCCCCTACTTGTTGACGTATGCCACTACGTGGTATTGCCGCTCATCAGTACCAAGTGTCCCATCACTCGATCCTGGAACTCTTGGAGGGGGCCAGAAAGGCCATATGAGTTCTAGGATGTTGATGTGGCGCTTGTCATCTGGTGCCACACTCCCGGTCAGCAGCTCCTCCAGGTGTGCGCCCCATCCCCTCGATGCGATCGTCCAGAACAGAAGCATGTCCCGGAGGGGGTGTGCAGAGATACTCCTATCAGAGGTTCCTGTCGTCTGTCCACCATGAAGGTCTCCTCACCTCCTCAGAAGGGATGAGGAAGGACTGGGGGTCTTGGGACTGGGACCAATACTCCTTTAGTCTCCACTGAAGAGAGACCACAGGTGAAGGCGCCCACAGTACTAGCTTCTCCAAAGGCGACTGGGTGACCGATGACATTTGCATTGCCAGGCTGGCTGCTCCTGTCATGATGGGAACAGCTGTGCTGCCTGCCTGAACTTGCTGATATGAGAGTCCGAGGGAAAGACTTTCGCTGCCACTGTGTCTATCAGCATGCCCAGGTACTTTATCCTCTGCTTGGGTGTGAGATCTGACTGTAGAGATTTACCACGATCCCTAGATCGCGGCAAAACTCCCGAGGCCAATCCTGTCCTGTACCAGCTGCCGAGCAGGAGCCCCACCAGGACCTTAGCTGTCCAAGATACCTCGGTAGACGTATCCCGTGCGAGTGGGCCCAAGCGACACAAGAGAGAAGACTCGTGAACACCTGGGAGTGGTCAGGCCCAAACAAAGTGCTGTGAACTGGAAGACCGTCTCCCCCGAGGACAAAGCGGAGATTGCGAGAGGAGCGGATGAATGGGCATTCAATATGCATCCTTCAGGTCCACGGTCCCGCTGTCCTTCGGCCCAGCGTTTGTCTACCACAGCGTCCACCAGCTCTCTAGGGATGAGGAGAGAGGCAACAAAGAGTTCATTCTAAGGGCAATTGCTGATTCAGGACCACTACAGACCTGGAGGCGACTACTTCGTTGAACCAGTTTGCCCACAGGTTCGCAGTCTGATGGGCAGGTAGGGAAATAGCCCTCCCTGGGCTTTGCACAGTCTCCCAAAACGGAGTCCTCCCAGTCGTTAGCACCCGAGGAAGGCGTTACCTACGATACTGTGAAGGACCACAGATTGAGCAGGAGACTGCGGGGAAGGCACATGGCGAGTGGCTTCAGGGTTGCAGCTTCTTGCTGGGAGAGGGAGTTACTCTCACTGATGAGTTGTGCAATGTCAGACCCGGATCCAGATAATTCAGGTCAGATCAACCTGCTTGGTCAGCAACGCCCCTTCAGATGGGTATGGCGCTTCTGGCGAGGCAGAGAAGAAGCTTGTCAGCGGCTCGAACAGTGAGCTGTCTTGCCAAGACACAAGACTGTTCCACTTGGTCCGAGGACCCCCTCGGCAGTCTGGACCCGCGGTAGCCCGAAGCCTTGGGTTCCTTCTTAGGTCCCCAAAGGATTCGAGGGGCGCAATGGGCCGATCCACAAGAGAAGAAGCGTGGTCCCTTCCCCGAGGTCATTGTGCTGACGAATCAGCGCGATAACCTCTGCAAAAGTCCTCTGTATCTCAGGAGTGTCTGCATCCTGGGGCAGAGGACCCTCAAGTCCTTCCAGGGTGCGTTCCTCCCGATCTACTCTCCCTACAGGAGGGAGAACCTCAGCAGACCCCGTGATCCTTCTTGGACCACGCGGGCGTAAGACCTGGTTGACCAAGGACAAGACCGGATCAAATGCGCCTGGAGTAAGGCTCTGGGAGAAAACTGCTTGGAGTTCTTCCTGTCTACTCATCCCCTGGAAGAAGCCGAGCGGAGGACAGGGGCGAGGAGGATCAGTGCTCCCACTGGCACTGGCAAGAACCAGCAGAGGCAGTAGGCTGGGCGGTCACCAACCCCCTTGAGTGGTAATGGCAGCCCGGGTTGGGAGACTGCCGCCTGGGAGAAGCAATCTCCCGAGGAGAGCGGAGCGGCTGCGTGCGAGCCGGCGTGAAACCTCCCAAGCCCAGGCGCTGCCCGGACACGTGGCTGGGGACTGGGGAGGAGCCGGGCGCGCCAGCTGGCTGGCGCGAGCACGCTAATCTTCTAGAAGCCCCAGTCTTCAACCAGGGCCGTGGCCTCTCGGGAGAGACTGAGCAGGGGACCTCTTCTCCACCTCTCCTGGCGTTCGGCATTTAGCTACGCGGCAGGTGTCGTGGACTCGCTGGCCTTCGAAGCAGGAGGTTTCTTAGGCACAGCGGGGGGGAGGGGGGGGGGGTGTGTGCAGACCTTGGTCTGCATGCCCTTGGCTCCCGATGTGACTGACCCAGAGGCCAGGCCAGCGGTTCCCTGATCTGAGGATCGGGAAGAGCCGACGAGAGATTCCACTGCCTTCCCTGTGGAAGGAGGCAGACCCTTAGAAGCCTCGGTGCGAGGTTTCTTGGGGGGGGGAGAAGCAGAAGAGGCAGCAGACGAAGACGATGACGATGATGAAGACAAAGACAGAATGACATTTTACAAGACCTCTTCTTCTTCTTCTTCACCATCTGCCTTAGGATCGCTGTTAAGTCCCCAAACCAGGCAGGCGCAGTTGAAGACTCAGGAACGGCAGGAGGGGCTGCAGCAGAAGGCACATCCCGGGAAGAGACCGCGGAGCTCGGGCCAGCACTTACCTGAGTGGGAGCAACCGCGTGTCGGCCAGGAACAAAAGTGGGCGGGGCCGGGAATGCAGGCGCCACCCCTCCCGCATGGATAGTCATGCCAGGCTGCGCCAGAGTCGATGGAATGGGGAGAGGAACAGACAAAGGGCCGGGCTGGATCATGAAGCGAGGAACTGCAGTCGTAGAAGCCAGGGTCAGCAACGGGGGCAGCGACAGTCACATCTGGGAAGGATGATGTCACCAAGTGGCGAGGCCTACTCACGTGAAGCAGGGCCAGAGAGCCAGGAGGCAGCAGTGCACTGCGTGTTGCGGCGGGAAGCCGAGGACACAGGTATCAAGGTGTGGAAGCTGCGATGCCGGGAGCTCACGCTGGTCTAGACATGGTGACGGATGTTGTGGTCGCTGTCGTTGCAGTGAGTGGTCACTGGGTGGTGGAGAGATTAGGTGCCAGTCCCTCCAGTGACGTGCCAGGTGGTAGGCAGGGTAGCCAGGTTGAAACGAGTCCATAGCCTGCTATCAGCCAGACCTGAAGCAAAGGAAGTGGGTTAGTTCGAGAGCCCTCCACCGCTCTGGAGGATAAAACTCCTCAGAGCGGGAAGAGACCTCTGAAGGATGTCGGTCCAACTCTCCCCCTGCGCCCCTTCTACAAGCGATGAAACAAAAGAGAGGGGAGAGTCCTCACCGGGGAGAGGGGAGCAAGAGGAAGCTCATGGGAGGAGAAACGGGCCCGACACATTCGCCACCAGCAGGTCGTCGGAAGCGTGATGTTTCCTCGGACGACTCCTTGAGTGAAACTACGCGGTAGCGTCCTCCTCCAGACTTCCTCCATTGCCACAAAGAGGACCAAACAACCTCACACAGGGCGTGCGCGATTACACCGCCTACCGCTGGGCCCGAGAGCATGTGGAGTCCTTTGTCGGTAGCTAGGTCGAGAAAAAATTCCTCTCCCACCCGGGACATACACGCTGAGATAGGAAGCTTAGTTGGTTTGTCCATGATTCGAATAAACAAAAAGTAAGATTCCCACCAAATTGTTGAAAAACGATCAGGCGAGAGAAGCGACAAGAACAACGTCCGTGCGCTACAACGGCTGGCGCAAGTGGAATGTTTCACATCCGGGCAGGCGGTACTCCCGCCTCCCGGACAACAGTTCTTTACCTAACCACCTTGTTTGAAGTTCAGCGGCCCGTTTCCAGCCCTACGCCTGAAGTAATCCCTAATGTAAAGGACAGAGAGTTTTGTATACTGTAATGGAACAAATTATATTTAATACAGATGTATTTCACCAACTATGAGGTCTACTGTCTACATAACATGTTTATGTCACCTCACCCAAAAGGACTGAGATTTCATACCATGTGGGCACTACATGTTAGATAATTATTATTATTATTATTATTAGAAGATGAAGAATTTACTCGTATGGGAAGAAGCCACAAAGGGCCACTGACTTGAAATTCAAGCTTCCATAGAATATTACTGTTCATTAGGAAGAAGTGAGAGGAAGTAAAGGGAAATACAGGAAAGAAGGAATCTCACTTATCAAAAAAGAAAAATAAATTAATAGATAGATAAAAATGTATTAAAATGCAAGGAGAATAGCGGCCAGGTAATGCATTGCATCAACTTGAACACTGAAGTTCCCTAGTGGAACGTCCTCAGGAGACTGTTCCACAGTACAAGAGTGTGAAGAGAATAAGGGCCTTTGCAGCAAAGAAGTTCTACAGCAGGTACATTTTGAATACTGGTGTTTCTGCTGTCCTGAACAGATAACATTACGCTATTACCAGATGGCATGAGCCTTCAGAACAGAAAAAGTCAAGTTTACCATAAAAGTTATGACTTCATAAGCCATAATAAACTGCAGATGCATCTGAGGCAAAGGTGGCAATTTGGATGACTGAGGACAAGGAATATGGTGACGGAAAGAAGAATACTAGAGATAATTCTACCTGCAAAAAATAGGACTAGGGTATTTAAAAGGACAAGGACACCAAAAGACCCTGGGATCAGCCCTCTGTCTAATGAAAAAGAAAGTGGCTGAGATAAGAGAGGAAAGGAGGTAAATTAATTAGGAAAATAAAGGAAGAAGGATGAGAAAAGAGGTTTGGTTTATGGGTAGAGTGGTCGGTGGTGTTGTGAGGACTGTAACTGGCTAGAAATTTATGAATGGCGACGTGGTCTTATAGTCATGAGGACATCGGCAATTATTATTACAGGAAACAGGATAACTGGGAAGAAGAGATAGAATGGAATGTGAGTGCTTGGGAGGTGTTGACAGAATGATTAGGAAGGAAGAGAATTTGCAGACAGGAATGAGGAAGGAGAGGGACACTGACTAATGACAAGTGAGTGGATGGAAATCAAGCAATGAATAAGCAACTACTTTGTACCACTGTCCATTACAGGTTGATTACCGAAGAGGAGGCGGAGGACAGAGTCCAGTCAGCAGGAACCAGGGCGAAGAAGCAGTCTTTAAGAGGATATCTGGCTTTTAAGAAGAGAGGAGGTCATGATGGGGTGGGTTGTGGGTGAGGCTTAGAGGGCGTTTAATTGTGAATTTGGGGAGTGGTGGGTTCCTCGTGCTTTAAAACCTGCGAATCACAGGATCGTGTTCAGCCTCTATTATGAATTGCTTGTGGTCAGCAGTGAGGTGGGCATGGGAGGAGACCTGAAAATAATATAAAAAATCCAACAGAGAATATGTATAATATGTAACAACTGAACAAATTCACAATACATAACTTTGAAAGCTAACATAACTTGCTTGGTAAACAAGAAAATAATAAAATAATTAAATCAATATTTAATGAAATAATTTAATAACTAATTAATTAAATACTGGTAACAATTAAATAACTAATTAACTATATAACAGTTAAATAACTAATAACAATTAAATAACTAATTAAATAATTAAATAACACCTTAAAAATGGCTGCCAGTTCCTCGTTAAAGGTATAATTGACAGATTTGTAAACCTTTGTGATTAATTATTATTAATTATTTATTTAATTAATAATTATTAAATTATTTATTTTAATTAAATAATTATATAATTAATCAACTATTTAAATCACGTTTGTAACAAAGTTTTCATTACATAACAATCAATCCATTATTGTGTATTCACTCTATTTCATTTTTATATTTTTCAGATCTCCTGTTTTAGTAAATGTTTAGTTTAGGGTTTTAGTAAATGTTGATGATGCTTAGTTTTGGTTTTTAGTGAATGTTTAGCGAGTGTTGGGGTTTAGTGAATGTTTTGTGAATTAATAGATGATGTGAATGTTTGGTGTGTCAGCATTCAGTGGATTTTGAAGAGTGAGTGTTTAGGGTTTAGTGAATGTTTGGTAGGTGTCTGAAGTTAAGTGAATTTTTAGTGTGTTAGTGATTAGGGTTTAGTGACTGTTAGTGTTTAGTATGTAAGTATTCAGTGAATATTTAGTGAATGTTAGTTTTAAGTGAATTCTTAGTAAGTATTCAGTGAATGTTTAGTGTTTAATGAATGTCTTGTGAGTGCTAGTGTTTCATGAATGTTTAGTAAGTATTCAGTGAATGTTTAGTGAGTATTTAGGGTTTAGTGAATGTATAGTAAGTATTCAGTGAATGTTTAGTGTGTGTTTAGGGTTTAGTGAATATTAATGTTTAGTGAATGTTTTGTGGTTGTTTAGAGTTTAGTGAATGTTGAGTGTATAGTGAATGTTTAGTTAGTATATATTCAGTGACTGTTTGGTGAGTGTTTGAGGTTTACTGAATGCTAGTGTTTGGTAGATGTTTAGTAAGCATTCCAGTGAATGTTTGAAGTAGTGTTTAATGTTTATTGAATGTTAGTGTTTAGTGAATGTTATTAAGCATTCAGAGTGAATGTTTTAGTAGTGTTTAGGAGTTTTATTGAATGTTGAGTGTTTTGGTAGATGTTTGTAGAGTATTCAGTAATGTTTAGTGTGTGTTTAGGGTTTATTGAATGTTAGTGTTTAGTGAATGTTTAGTGAGTATTCAGTGAATGTTTAATGAGTGTTTAGGGTTTAGTGAATGTTAGTGTGTAGTGAATGTTCAGTAAGTATTCAGTGAATGTTTAGTGATTGTTTAGTGAATGTCTTGAGAATGTTAGTGTTTAGTGAATGTTTAGTGTGTGAGTGTTTAGTAAATGTTTAATGTGTGGTTCGTGAATATTCATTCTGTTTAGTGTTTTAATAGGTGTTTTAGGGGTTTGTAGACATTTAGGGCTTAGTGAGTGTTTGAGTGTATAAATGAGAGTACATAGTGAGTGTTTGTTGCTTAGTGAGTGTTAAGTGTTTTAAAGTGTGTTTAGGATTAAGTGAGTGTTTTAGTGAATGTTTACCAGTGTTTGGGGACACAGTGAAATTATTTGGTAGGTGTTTAGTGACGTTTAGTATTATAGTGAGTGCCTAGTGAGTGTTGAGTATTCAGTGAGTGTTTAGTGTTATTAGGTGTTGAGTGTGTAGTAAGTGTGTGTTTTTAGTGAGTGTGATAAGGGTGTGTTTAGTGAGAGAGTGTATAGTAAGGGTGTGTGTTTAGTATGGAGGTGCTAGTAAAGGTGTGTAACTTTTAGTGTGATTGTATAGTAAGTGTGTATTTAGTATAGATTGTACAGTAAGGGTATATTTTAGTATGGGTATATAAGTAAAGGGTGTGTGTTTAGCTATAGGTGTATAAGTAGGGTGTGTGTTTAGTATGGAGGTGTATAGTAAAAGGTATGTGTTTAGTATGGGTGTGCAGTAGGGTGTGTGTTTAGTGAGTGTAATTATACTTACTGTAGTAAGGGTGTGTGTTTAGTATGAATGTATAAGTAGAGTGTGTGTTTTAGTATGGTATGAAGGTGTGTGTTTGGTATGAGTGCTTATAGAAAGGGTGTGTGTTTAGTATGAGTGAATATAGTAAGATGTGTATGTGTTTGTTTAGTGAGTGTGAGTATACTGTAATGAGGTGTGTGTTTAGTATGAGTGTGTAGTAAGGGTGTGTGTTTAGTGAGTGTGTGTTTAGTATTCAGTGAGTGTTTGAGTGTTTAGTGAGTGTGAGTGTATGGGGTATGAGTGTTTAGTGGTGTGAGTGTCCTGTAAGTGTGAGTGTAGTGAGTGTAAGAGGCATTGTGGTGCAGAGTTTAGTGATTGTACATCACTGTTTAGTTAACATTTGTAACTGTATGCAAAGAAAGTCCCGTAATTGACAGGAACCATTTGAGTATGCTGGGCCTGCTTAGATCAGAGCATCTGATGCTTGGGGCATGACACAATGGCAGGTCGCCAGAGTCAACCTACTGCTTTTGCAAGGTCACTTTTCTGTGAAATTGGTACAAGGAATAATAATAATAATAATAATAATAATAATAATAATAATAATAATAATAATAATAATAATAATAATAATAATAATAATAATAATAATAATAATAATAATAATAATAAAGTCAGTCAGTCTCCAATCAACTTCAAATGCAGTTTAATCACATGGTCTCAATGTAAGAGATACGAGCTTATTATTATTATTATTATTATTATTATATTCAATGAATGAACCTGGTCAAAGTAAGAGGTAAAGAAATACTTAAAAATTCCACTTATTAGAAAGAAAAAATAAATCAATAAATTAAAAAAATATATAAAAATGTATTCTGTAAAATTACAAGAATAGCATTAGGGTAGCAATGCATTGCGACTTCACTCGAACTTCCGAAGCTCCAATTGCACGACACCCTCAGGGAGACGGCACGAGGAATATGGGACCTCTGGAATTGAAGTTCAACTGGCGAGAGACATTTTGCACTTGTGCTGCTTCTGCTGTTCATGAATGCACTCTACGGCAGGAGAGGATCAGGGTCAATTGCTAATGCTGAAGCTCAATGTTGAAATCGACTTGCGTAAGTGACGACAAGACACCATCTGTTGATGGTCAGTCATAACTGCCACTGCGCGAAGGATTTAGCCATGGAAAGCCGTACTGACAAATTGCAATGGTATTTGTTAGGTTCCTGCAGGCAGCACACACCTCTGAATCTAAACTATGCAGTTAACTCAAATCTAGAAGACATATCTACTGACATCGTAAACACAATGCATTTACCCAGCTGATACTTTCAGCCCAATGGTTCAAGTGATTTCAGTATTCTCAGGCGCAAATCGTGTCATCATCAAATGATTTCATCCTTAAAACACACACTGGAGGTGAGAGAGCAACAAGTGGAATACAGGCAGTCCCCGGGTTACATCGTTCCGGGTTTACGTCGCCGTCTTACGTTGTTCCAAGCTTACGTCACTTTTCAAATATATGAATGAAAAAATCAGTTCCGGGTTACAGCGGATGTTCCAAGGTTACGTCGCAATTTTACGTTGCTCCGAGTTTACGATGCTTTTCCAGATGTAATGTGAAAAAACCAATTCCAGGTTACAGCGGACGTTCCGAGGTTTTGTCGCCCGTCTTATGCCTAAACAGAACAGTAAAAGTACACATAAATACCTTCTATGCAAAGTCGTTAAAATTTGGAGGTTTTTGGTTGCATACCACATCAGAATGCAAGTAAATTACTGTTCCAGTAAACCCAGAGGATTAAAGGTAAAGCTTTCATTACTTTATTTCTCGTTTTTATACATTTTTGTGACATTCAGAGGTTTTGTCCATTTTCCAGGTTACAGCACAGCATCAGAACGGAACCTCAACATAACCTAGGGACTGCCTGTCACTTGTTCTCACTAAATGATGGTGACGTTATGAGGTTCTGGAGAGCTGTGACTTCTCATAAAAAAAGGAACCTGGAAGAATTGCCAGTTGCTGACCCCATTTCAGGAACTGGTATCGACTGAACAAGGTTTCAGTCAACTGTATAGACCTTCGGTAAATATCTTTTAACAGAATAAGAAAAGCAAGACACATAATAAAGACTTGAGACGCAATAGTTACAGACACTGAAGAGTCCAAATAAAAGCTACCGAGCACCTGTATGTATGTGAAAATAAAGCCACTCCATAAACATGTAATAATAAAGACATAAGAATTCCCACGACGACAGCAAACAGCACGATAGGGCCAGCTCCCTTATTACAGAGCTCAGGCGTTTAATCTCTATTGCGTAGCGACACCTACGAGGTACTGGTTACGGATATAGTCTTTCAAGATATAAAAAATGGCAGAGGAGATAATTAAACAGCGAGGATTTTTGGGTGGATGGCAGATGACAACTGCGGTGGAAGTACGCCAGTTTTGCTTTGCGGTGTTTGCAGTGGCTTCATGATGCTATGTTGCAGGCATAAAATCAGTGCATTCCACTGCGGTGTCATCTGGCATCTAGCTGTTTAATCTCTCATAACACCATTTTACTATTGTATCCGCATGTTCACCTGGCGAATATGCATGCAACTGGGAGATGAGCGCCTGACTCTTGATGAAGGCTGAGTCCTAGTGCTGACACTGCCAGCCGTCATGGGAGATTCTTGTCTTTATTACATGTTTATCAGATGCAATGCTACGCACATACAGTGTCGACAACTTTTATTTCACAACAAGCTAAACTCATCTGTAATCTACGTCTCAAATGCTTTTATTAGAATGTGTCTTTAACTCTTATTCTTGCTAAGACATTTGCGAAGGTTCAGGACAGTTCGACTGAAACACCTAACTCCAAATGATCAATTCCTGAATGAGTCTCAGGTTGCACATGAGAGAAATGCGGAAGAGGCTTTACCATAATATTCTAGGCACGTGAAGCAATACGAGCGTCCCCTGTTGGAAGGGCATTCTGACTAACGTGCTGTGGCTTTTGGAAAATGTTCAGCTTGGCCTGAATGTTTCTGAAAAAACAACAAAAACGAGAGCAAAATGACAAACTCTGGAGATTGTACTTGCATTCTGACTATTATTATGCAACAAACCTCAGATTTTGACTTTCAGCTGCTATTACTTTACTCTTCTGTGCGGCGCTCGGTAACGACGTAACTCGGGGCGTCACTGCCCTGGAGGTGAACTTCGCCAGCCGGCTCTGAAGCATCGTAGCTCGAACAGCAATGCGGCGTGGCTGCTAAGCGCAACGAACTGTTTCATTCATATATTGGCGGCGTGCTTTGGAACGCGTGGGCGGCGAGCGATGTAACCGGACTGCCCGCGTTGCTCTCCACCTCCGGTGATATGTTTGAGATGAATCGTTGACACGATTCTTTAAAACGAGCAATCACTGCCGATGAACTGAAAATGGCTTCTATGCATGTTGTCTCTTCTGGGCGAGTTGAAATCGTGTAGTCGAGGTGTGGTGCCTGCGAAACTAACAACACTCATTACATTGTCTGCCCAACCGTAACTAGGCTCCTTCTTTGAAGTGGCGGTCTGACGGACCGTGGGTGTTGTCTTATTTGTCACTGCGCAAAGAATCTGTTCGCATTGAAACTCACGTGACTGATCCCCTGCCGGAGCTTAGGCCGCTGGTGCCAACTGGCTTTTCCAACTGTATGCGTAAATGTCTCTCAGCAATTTTCTCAATTGAAGAGTCCCTCTTCTGTGCCATCTGAAGTAATAGTGAAACTCGAGAAAGGTCAGTAATGCTGTGCAACCTTTAATACTATGTGTGTTTTACAGTAATGACCCACATATATTTTTAATTTATTGTTTATTTCTTTTCCCTAACAGTGAGATACTACTAAGCTATTTTCTTACCTCTTACTGACAGTCACATCTACTGAGTATAATAATAATATGTAATAATAATAAGCTCATTATCATAACTCTGTAACAATTTCTAATGATATTTATCATTCTGAATTGATAGTAATGTGTGTGTGTGTATTGTGTGTGTGTGTGTATTGTGTGTGTGTGTGTGTGTGTGTGTGTGTGTGTGTGTATATGTTATGTATTCTGAATGTTCTTACAGCAACCTAAGCACTCCAGCATTTCTAACATCAGATGCTCTTGGATCTAGCACAGTGTCATTTATACTAATAGTTTCTGTCAATCTGGGACACTCTTTATCTGTGCCTGTCACCATTCTGTCTTACACTCGCTAAACTGCACACAGGGTGCCTCTGCGCAACACTCGCCTCTCTGCCACTGCACTCACTAACACTAGCACTCACTGAGCCTGGCCACGCAAACACCACTTGCTGCATCGTATAGCTGCACCTACCACGTATGCACTCACTGTAAACTTGCTACATCATACTATTCTCATGCTAAACACACACCCTTCTGCTATATATAACAACACTTTCTGCTACACTCATACTAGACACACATTCATATAAAAAATTGCCTACTCCCAGCTGCACCTGCTGCACACCATGCTAGCACATGCCACACCTTCACCCTTAAGCACACGTACATACATGCTAAACACATATACCTGCCATACTAAACATACCACTACTGTGCCACTTTTAACTTACCCATACTAAACACATATACTACTTGTACTAAACACCCTTATACTCTGCTCATAAACACACACCTACTACTCATAAACTGCCTGCAACACTCAGCAATGAAGCTTTGTCACTCACTCACTGCATGGCTCTCAAACTGCTCACTAGCCTTTCACTGTGCCAAACACTCATTAAACATTCATAAACACTCACTTGTCTAACACTTTAAGCGCGGCACTCGCGGCTTTAAACACTGCTGTCGTACTTGCTATCACGCTAACTGCAGCCCCTGGAAAAACCTAAACATGGTAGGCACTAGCAGGCAGATGTGCTGACATCGTGCAGCGCTCACGCACATGGCATTCTTCAAGCACTAACATTCTTCGGCATTCGCTAACGAACGCTGCTGGTCACGACCTAAACACTGTCGTTGAAACGATCGCTGATGCTCGCTAGCATTCATGAAACATGGCATTCAATGAACCCTGAGCACACGCTGAAGCGATACTGAATACCGCTAAACATTCGCTATTTAACATTCAGCCTGAAACACTAAGCATTCGCTGAACTTGCTGAGCATTCGCCTAAAGCAACGTCAATGAGCATACTAGGCATTCTTTGAATGTGCTTTTGCTAACGATCGCTAACATAAAACAGGCAGCACAAACGCGCAACAGTCATGGTGCTATGTAACTAAGCATTCGCTATACGCGGCATTCGCTAAATCTAAACAACCACCAAAACATTCGCTGGCTGACAATACAACCCTAAACGCATTCGCAACCATTCGCAAACCCTAAATACTCGCTGAAACGACTAAGCACGAATACTTACTGGCTGTTCGTAGCTGCTGCAAGACATTCATTAAACGCAAACTCACTGAATACTTACTATTCGCAAAACAACATTCACTAATGTCGCAGACTCTTACATACTAATGCCTAATCACTAACACGCGTCGCCAACTTCGAACACTCATAAACGTCTTCAGCTCTAGCCTCTCTGACACACTAAACATTCAATAACACTATTATTCACAAAACATTCACTAAACCCCAAACACTCGCTAAACATTCACTAAACCAAAACTAAGCATCACTAACATTTACTAAACCCTAAACTAAACATTTACTAAACAGGAGATCTGAAAAATAATATAAAAATGAACAGAGGAATAATAATAATAGTAACGATTGATTATTTTATGTAATGGCTTTGTTATTAAACATGATTTAGTCAGTTGATTAATTATATATTATTTAATTAAAATAAATGATCTAATAATTAAACAATTTATCTAATTATTATTAATTAAATAAATAATTAATAATAATTAATCACAAGGATTTACAAATCTATCAATTATACCTTTAACGAACTGCAGCCATTTTTAAGGTGTTATTTAATTATTTAATTAGTTATTTAATTTATTAGTTATTTAACATTATATAGTTAATTAGTTATTTAATTATTTTCCATTTAATTAATTGGTTATTAAATTATTTCATTAAATATTGGTTAATTATTTTATTATTTTCTTTGTTTACCAAACAAGTTATGTTGTAAAACTTGTGTTATGTATTGTGAATTTGTTCAGTTATTATTATTATTATTATTATTATTCCTCTGTTGATTTTTTATATTATTTTCCAGTTCTCTCCTCCCATGCCCACACCCTCGCCGACCACAAGCACCATAATAGAGGCTGAACACGATCCCAGATTCGGCAGGTTTTAAAGCACGAGGAACCCACCACTCCCCCAAATTCACAATTAAACGGCCCTCTTGCCTCCTCACCCGACAACCCACCCCATCATGACCCTCTTCTTAAAAGCCAGACATCCTCTTAAAGATCAGTTTCCTTCGTCCTGGTTCCCGTTGACTCGACTCCTGTCCTCCGCCTCCTCTTCGGTAATCAACCTGTAATGGACAGGGTACAAGTAGTTGCTTATTCATTGCTTGATTTATCCACCTGACTTGTCATTATCAAAAGTCCCTCTCCTTCCCCATTCCTGTCTGTACCCCTTCCCTTCCTAATCATTCTGCTTTAACACCTCCCCCAAGCACTCACATTTCCATTCCTCTCTTCTTCCCCAGTTATCCTGTTTCTATAATAATTGCCGTATGTCCCCGTCGACTATAGACCGTCATGTTCATACCCCTATTGAGGTGCAGTCCTCACAACACCACCGACCTCTGCCCTGCGACAAGCCTCTTTTCTCATCCTTCTTCCTTTATTTTTTCTAATTAATTTTCCTTTCCTCTCTTATCTCCAGCCACTCTTTTTGTTAGACAGGGCTGATCCCAGAAGAATCTTTGGTGTCCTTGTCACACACCCAAATACCCTAGTCTATTTTTGTTAGAATTATCTCTAGTATTCTTCTTTCCATCACCAATATATTCTTGTCCTCAGTCATCAAATTTACCTTTATTTCAGATGCATCACAGTTTAGTATAGCTTATGAAGTCATAACTTTTATAGTAACTGTTTCTGTTCTGAAGGCTCATGCCATCTGCACAAGGTACGTTATCTGTTCAGGGACAGCAGAAACACCAGTATTAGTAAATGTACCTCCTTTCTGTTTTCTCAGTTTGCAAGGTCCTTCCATTCTTCACACTCTTGTACTGTGGAGACAGTCTCCCTAAGGAGACGTCCTGCAATTGGGAACCTCAAAAGTTCAATTGCAGATGCAATGCATTACTACCCTAATGCTATTCTCTTGGTATTTTAATACATTTTTATCTATCTATTAATTTATTTTTTTCTTTTAATAAGTGATTCTCTTCTTCCTGTATTTCCCTTTACTTCCTCTTACTTCTTTCTAATGAGCACCTTAATATTCTTTGGAAGCTTGAATTTCAAGTCAGTGGACCCTTTGGTGGGCTTCTTCCATACGAGTAGGGTTCTTCATCTTCTGAATAATAATAATAATAATAATTATCTAACATGTAGTGGCCCACATGGCATGAAATCTCAGTCCTTGCGAGGTGGACATAAATGATGTTATGTAGACAGTAGACCTTCATAGTTGGTGAAATACATTCAGTGTATTGAATATTAATTTGTTCGACACGATACCGACCCTCTGTCCTTTACATTAGGATTACTTTCAGGCGTAGGCAGCCGTGAACTAAACAAGGTGGTTAGGTAGTTAACTGCTGTCCGGAGGCAGGGAGTACTGCCTGCCCGGATATAAACTGTCAATTGCTTTATTCGTTGGCACGGACGTTGTTCTTTGTCGCTCTCTGCCTGACTGCTCTTTTTCAGCAATTTGTTAGAATCTTACTTTTTGTTTATCTTGAATCATGGACAAACCAACTAAGCCTTCCTATCCCCAGCGTGTATGTCCCGGGGTGGGAGGGAAGAAATGTAACTCTTTTCGATCTAGCGTCGACGCGGACCCACATGCTCTCTGCCCGTCTTGCAGGGGGCGTGTGTGTTCGCCTTGACATCTGCGATGATGTTGCTCTTGGTCCCCCCCGAGCAATGGAGAAGTTCGAGGAGGGCACGATTACCGTCGTAAGCTACCAGAGGTCGTCCGAAACACGCGCCCCCGACGACTCCGTTGGTGGCGAATGTGTCAGGTTCGTTTCTCCTCCCAGCGGAAGCTTCCCTTCTTGCTCCTCTCCACTCCCGGTGAGACTCCCCCCTCCTTCCTCTTTTGTTTCATCGCTTGTAGAGGCTGGGGAGGTGGACCGGGACATCTCTCAGAGGTCTCTTCCCGTTCTGGAGGAGTTTATCCTCCCAGAGCAGGTGAGAGCTTCCAGACTAACCCGACACGCTTCCAGGTCGGGCTGGATGGCCGAATATGGACTCGGCTTCAACCTGGCCCCTGGGCCTACCTGGCCGTCACTGGAGGGACTGGCACCTAATCTCTCCACCACTCCAGTGACCTCACTCGGCAACGACAGCATTACAACATCCCATCACCATGTCACAGGTTGGCGCAGCTCGGTGCTCGGTAACTTCACACCTTGATACCCAGGTCTCGGCTTCCCCTGCGGGTACGGCCGCGAGTACTGCTGCCTCCTGGCTTCCTGGCCCGTTCACGTGAGTAGGCCACGCCTGCTTGGTGACATCATCCTTCCCGTATGTGACTGTCGCTGCTCCCGTTGCTGACCCTGGCTTCTACGACTGCAGTTCCTCGCTTCATGATCCAGCCCAGCCCTTTGTCTGTTCCTCTCCCCATTCCATCGACTCTGGCGCAGCCTGGCATGACTACTCATGCGGGAGGGTGCGGTGCCTGCATTCCGGCCCCGCCCACTTTTTGTTCCTAGCCGACAGCAGTTGCTCCCACTCCGCTGGCCCGAGCTCATGATCTGCTAGGATGGCCTGCCTTCTGCTGCAGCCCCCTCTGCCATTCTGAGTCTTCAACTGCGCCTGCCTGGTTTGGGGACTTAACAGCGATCCTAAGGCAGATGGTGAAGAAGAAGAAGAAGAGGTCTAGGAAGGTGTCGTCATCTTCGTCTTTGTCTTCATCATCGTCATCGTCTTCGTCTGCTGCCTCTTCTGCTTCTCCTTCCGGGGCTTCACAGCCAAAGAAGAAGAAGCCTGCCTCTCCCCCCGCTAAGAAGCCTCTCACCGAGGCTTCCCTGAGATCTGCCCTCCTTCCACAGGGAAGGCAGTGGAGATCTCTCTCAGCTCTTCGATCACTCAGATCAGGAACCACTTCAGCTGGCCTCTGGGTCCAGTCACATCAGGAGCAAGGGCGTACGGAACCAGATCTGCAGGCCCCCGCTGTGCCTAAAGAGAGCCTACTGCTTCAAGGCCGGCAGGTCCGCCGTCGGACACTCGTTACCGAGTTGAGACCGAACGCCAGGAGGTGGAGAAGAGGTCCCTGCTCGGTCTTCCCGGAGGGCTCACGGCCTCCGAGAGACTGGGCGCTCAGAAGACAGGCATGGCTTTCGCCTTCACGCGCTCGGCTCCTCAGTCCCCAGCCCGTCCGGCGTAGGCCTGGCCAGGGAGGCTCACGCTTCGGCTCGCCGCGGGCGTTCCGCTCTCCTCGGGAGATTGCTTCTCCTAGGCGAAAGCAGTCTCCTCAACCCGGGCTGCCATTACCACCGCGGGTTGGTGACCGCTCCCAGCCTACTGCCTCTGTTGGTTCTGCCAGCAAAGCCAGTGAAACGCCCCCGATCCTCTCGCTGTCCTCGCCCTTACGGCTTCTTCAGGGATGGTAGGACAAGGGAAGAACTCCAGCGAGTTTCTCCCCAGAGTTCTCGTGAGCGTACAGACCTGGCTCGGTCCTTGGCTCGACCAGGTCTGCGCGGCAGTGAGTCCAAAGGAAGGATCACGAGGTCTGCTGGGGTTCTCCTCCCCTGCAGGGAGTAGATCCGGGAGGAACACTGGAAGGACTCAGGCGTCCCTGCCCAGGATGCAGACACTCTGAGATACGGAGACTTTGCAGAGGATTGTCGGCTGATTCGTCAGCACAAATGAAAGGCCTCGAGGGGAAGGGACCCGCCCGGCTTCTTCTGTGCAGATGTGCATTGCCTCCAGTCCTTTTGGGGACCTAGAAGACCCAAAGGCTTCAATTAGAACTACCGTGGTCCAGACTTGCCGAGGGGGTCCTCGACCAGTGAACAGTCTTGTGTCTGGGCAAGACAGCTCACTTCGTTCGGGCCGCTCGGACAAGCTTCTTCCCCCCTCTGCCTCGCCAGAAGCGCTTCACTCCATCTGAAGGGCGTTGCGGTAGAGCAGGTTGACCCGGACCTGACCATCTGGATCCGGGTCTGACATTTGCTTTCTTACTGGTGGGAGTAACTCCCTCTCCCAGCAAGCTGCAACCCTGGAAGCCACATGCTAGCGGCCTTCAAGCAGTCTGGCTCAATCTAACTGGTCCTTCCCACAGTGCTCGGTGCTGTCTTCCTCGGTGCTAACGTACCTAGGAAGACTCCGCCTTTGGGAGACTATGCCAGTGGGGTAGAGGCTATTTCTACCTCGCCCATCAGACTACGAACCTGTAGGCAAACCTGGTTTCCTGAAACAGAGACGCTTCTCAGTCTGTAGGTCCCAGATCTTAATTGCCCTTAGAATGGAGCAACTGTTGGAGTTTCCTCCTCTCATCCTAGAGAGAGCCTGTTTGGGCACCGTGGTAGACAAACGCCGGGCCGATGAGCAAGCGACGGTGGACCTGAAAAAGGATGCATATTTTCAAATGCCCGACTGTCCGTCACTCTCCCTTAGAGTACACTCCACTTTGTCCTCGGGAAGCGGTCTTTCAGATTCAGGGCACTTTGTTTGGGCTCTCGACCCTCCCAGGTGATGCGAGTGCTTCTCTTGTGTCGGCTTCAGGGCCCCTCATGCCACAGGATACGTCTGCAAGGGTATCTTGACCTTCAGCTAGTCTGGTGAGCGCGCTCGCAGTTGGTACAGGACAGAGGTTGGCTCCTGAGTTTTGCCCGTGATCTGGGGATGTGGTAGTCTCAAGAAGTCCAGATCACACCCAAGCAGAGAGGGATAAAGTACCTGGGCATGCTGATAGATACAGTGGCAGCGAAAGTCTTTCCCTCGGACTCTCGTATCAGCAAGTTCAGGCAGACCTTCTCTGTTCCTGTCACATTAGAACATGCCAACAATACGCGTCGTCATGGTCACCTGTCGTCTTTGGGAGAGGCTGGTACCTCGTAGGCGTCTTCACCTGCAGGTCTCTTCAGTGGAGACTAAAGGAGTAGTGGTCTGAAGTCCAGACCCCAGTCGCTTCCTCATCCCTCTTTCTGAGGAGGTGAGGAGGACCTTCGCTAGTGTGAACGACAGGAACCTCTTGATAGGGTATCCTGCATACTCCCCTCGGACATGCTTCTGTTCTTGGGCGCATCGACCGAGGATGAGCGCACACCTGGAGGAGTTGCTGGCCGGGGTGTGGCACCGAGATGACAGCGCCTTCATCAACATCCCTGGGAACTCAAGGCGGCCTTTTGGCCCTCCAAGAGTTCCAGGATCGAGAGTGATGGGACACTTTGTGTTGCTGATGACGCAATGCATTGGTGCGTCAACAAGTAGGGGCCTGGTGTCCTGCCAGCTTCATCAGTTGACGATGCAGGTGCGAGTGGGCCATGACCCGCAGGTGACTGTCAGCCAGGTACATTTCCAGGCAAGAAGATGTCGTGGCAGACAAGCTCAGCTACCAGAACCAGGTGGTGAGGACCAGATGGTCCCTCCACCAGAATGTGAAGGCTGTTTGATCTGTGGGGCGTCCAGCCATCGATCTGTTGCCACCCGGCACAACAAGCTCAGGTCTTCTGTTCTGTCGTGCGGACCCATGGGCCGCTGCGGAGGGAGACGTGTTCCCGCCGTGGGACCAGCCTCGACATGTACGCCTTCCGCCCTTCTGCCTGGTTGCCGGTGATCAGCCGGCGTGGTACCCCGAGTCTCAGAATGATTCTGGTGGCACCGTGGCTGAGGTCGTGGTATCTGAACCTGCTGGCTCTTCTCTCCAGGCGCGGGAGAGATTCCCCTGGCCCAAGCATACTTGCGTCAACCTCCCGTAGAGCGGTTCCACCTGGCAGTGCATTCCTGTGTCTTCACGGCTGGAGGTTATCCACCATCTCTTGCCCGAGCAGAGGCTTTCGCGTCGCGCAACAGCAGAGATAACGGATGCCTCAGACGATCTCTGCGGCGGTACCGGGAAAGTGGTCCGTCTTCTGCGGTTCGGGTGCGTCGAAGGAGTATCTCTCTGGTCGGGTGCCTCTGTTCAGCCGGTGTGAACTTCCTCATCTTCCTTCGCGGCTTCTCTCGTTTCAGCCGTGAGCTACCGGCGCCGCACTCGGCCTGGTCTTATGGCTGAAGGAGTGAGCATCTCTCCTCTTTCGAGATATCTCTACTGATGACTGAAAGGTCTTCACCCACCAGGATCTCAGGCCCCCTGCGTAGGATGTGACTCGTCATGAGAGCCTGACTGCGTGCATCGAGCCTTTTACGAGGAAGTCGTCAGACAGGATCTGACCTCAAGACCGTCTTCCTGTAACCTTGTCAGCGAAGAGAGTTGGCGAGCCATGTACTTTTTCCTCTTTGATGTTAAACCTCAAAGGGGATGGGATCAGTTACGCTCGATTTCGTCCCGGATTTCATGGCGAGACTCCAAGTCCTTCGGTACCTGTACTGGTTCGAGTCCTTGCGATTCCCTCTAGAACTTTGATGCTAATGTATTTCTGTTGGAGGTTAGAGTGCTGCGGCGCTCTCTGAAGAAGGACTCGACACCTCCGACCTGGTGTCGACGACTCTTCTGTTAAACTAGCTCGACCAAGAAGTGTCCAAGGTACCATCTCTTTTCTGCTTCCATTGAGACGATAGGAAAATACTCTGCTGCAGAAAACAACACGAGTACATCATCCAAAGGCTCACGGGTCCACCCAACGTTGGTCCGTCACTGCATTCTGGAAAGATATGTCCAGTATACAAGTGCTGAAAGGCAGGGTGTGGTCCCAGCAGACTACCTTCACCTCCTCTAGGGATATTGCACACAAGTGCCAGACACTTTCCCTTAGGTCCTGGTGGCTGCTCAGCAAGTTGTGTAGCTTATCCAGCTCTAACGGGACAGATTTGCATCTCACCTAAAATTTGTACAGTTGATTGGGATTAATGGGCGGGTGACTGGTCTCCCTTCTCCCCCAGCCTGACTCTCTTCCACGGGCAGGAGTGAACATGCCATTACAAGCTGGATCTGGCAGTCGGTGGTGCCACATAACAGGGACTCCGTTCTTTCTTCCGTTCAGGTTGATAAACAACTCCTCCTACCTCTTGCAAGGGAGAAGGAGGTGTGACTGTAAGATAAACCAATGCTTGTTACCTTTATGTCATCGACGTCCAAATTCTTCCCTAAGCCTGCTGCGCAGACAGCGTCTTCCCTTTCTTTTTAAAGGGACCAGAAGTCTGACAGCGATCCTGCGTTCTTACAACCCGATCTTTTGTCAGAGGCAGTTTTCCCTTCCTCGCTCTCATGACCAGGAAGGGAAGACAAAATGGTGAACTCCAGTCAATTCATAGAACCATCAGATTCCTCCACTCTAATCAGTAAGTCTCTAATGTAAAGGACCGAGGTTTGTATATTGTTAATCAAGACAAATAATTTTTAAAAGTAAAATTGTATTTTTCTATTCATACAAACCACAGGGTCCTTACCTATCTTTCACCCTCATGCCACCCCTCAATCTGATACCTGGGCCGAAGGCAAATTGGAATGTTTACATCGGGCAGGCGATACTCTCGCCTCCTGGACGATGGTTAACTGCCCTAACCACCTTTTTGAAGTTCAACGGCCGTTTCAGCCTACATACAAGTAATCTAATGTAAAGGACCTTGGGTTTGTATAGTTAGGAAAAATACAATTTACTTTTAAAAATTGTTATTTTAGCCCAGTGACAGCTTCACAGGTTTTCACGAAGACCTTGGCACCAGGGGCAGCCTAGGTACATTGTTCCAGTGTAAGACTGATCTGATATATATAGGCCCAAGTTGCCAGCAGAAGTTGCATTAATACTCTTATCTGTCAAAAGTCTGTTGCTTTCTCAATCCTATGAAACAGTAGAGTTGACAAGGTTTAGACATCAACATGACTTATAGTTTGTAATATGTAACAACTGGACCCACAAATCAGCTGAAGAAGGCACTGAAGTGACTTCCACCACTTCATGAAGGGGCTTCCCCATATGACATGCAAGCTTTCAGAGTATTCCAGATCACATCAGTGTCCCTTATGAGATGCTTTGAAGGTCAGCCCTACCTTATCTATCTACGAAGACTGCTTTCTGCCAGTCACTGAGGTTCAGTGAGTGGAGCTCTTCTGTCTGTACATTAGTAGAGGAAGAATGTCTCTAAGAATACAATATTCAGGCAGATCATCCTTCAAGCTTTTGCGGAGGTTTCAGAAAGCGTGTCACTGTGCATGAGGTCAGGGACACAACCCCAGTAGCATTCAGGAGGAGCATTAAGATAATGCTCCTCTAAATACACATGGAGATGCTGTAGCCTTTGTCAGTTTTTATCTTGGAGATGTTATGCATGAAGGAATGAGGTTGTATTCCTTGGGACCATTAGTTATGGTGGGATGGGTTTTGCAAACGGCATCAAAAGTACTGCCCCCTCCTTCATATCTCCATTACGATTCTGTAGACGTAGTCTTTCAAAGCGAGCTTCTACTTCTCACATGATTGTTTGTTGGTTTCAGTGACTAATTTGAAATCATAAATACAGAATGCTTACAGTCCACTCAGGGTGTTCAACTACTTCCTGTGGACTGCGGGTTTTGCAAATGGCATCAAAAGTGCTGCGCCCTTGTTGTTTCTCGTACGTTCACAACAGACATGAAAATCTTTCAAAGCAGAAGCTTCTACTTCTCACATGATTGTTTGTTGGTTTCAGTGACTAATTTGAAATCATAAATACAGAATGCTTACAGTCCACTCAGGGTGTTCAACTACTTCCTGTGGACTGCGGGTTTTGCAAATGGCATCAAAAGTACTGCACCCTCGTTCATTTCTTGTATGTTCACAACAGACGTAGTCTTTCAAAGCGAGCTTCTACTTCTCACATGATTGTTTGTTGGTTTCAGTGACTAATTTGAAATCATAAATACAGGGCGCCACAGTCCACTCAAATTCCGCTACTTCCTGTGGACTGTGTTTTGGACAAAATGTACCCAGGTACTCCACTGATTCTGTCAAATCCTTGCAAAGGCTTGAACTATCAATTTCTCGGCCTCCCACTTAATTGCACTTCAGACCTGTATGACTGATGGGTTTATGGTGAAACAATTTTTAGATTTTAACAAAACTTTTCATTATAAACCCATTAATTGGTAGTGAAGTGTACTAATACCCTAGTTCTTGCCATTAATTAGTCTGGAGAGAATTACACTACTGCTAATCCCTTACTTCTTGCAATTTTACATTGTTCCTTCATGGAAATAACTTGAGGACAGTTGCCTGCTTTCTGATATGTTTCTGCATCATCTGTTTACAGACTGGTGTTTTCTGTATAAAGACATTCGGACTGCAGGTAGTGAAAGTTTGTGAAAAAATTTGAATTTTACAAAAACTTACAATTTGGCAGAATTTTATTCACTCTTCCTAATAACCATTTGTTCACCATATACCAGCAAATTGTACTGTACGCATTACATTCTTGTAATTGTATAGTAACGGATGGGTTTAAGCATCGTAGATTGTATATCGAACCTCAATGTTAAGTTCTTAGTTGTTGCTGAGGGCCTTCATCTGTCAGTAAATCCCTTAGTGGTTACATCATAAACAATGCACAGTAGACATTGTTATTCTATTTTTGCATTGTTCCTTCATTGTTAGCATATTCCTTGATGCCTTTTTCCATGTGCAATTTATAGTTTCATTCGCCGTTCTAGAGGGATCACCTTTCGTAACGATAAGTGGCGCGAAATTTGAGCTCTGCCGTGACATTGGGCGAACAGCTATATGTAACTACCGGTAAGTATAAGTGAAACGTTATTTTATCATAAAAATTTCATTTTCAGTGATTGCGATTCATTCATATCTATCTTTGAATTCATTCATTCTCTTCCCAGGTGAGCGAACTGCCGTACCCTTTTCAAGAGTTCAGTACTTTGAGGCATCAGCGAGAGCCCCGTGTGCAGAATGTTCGTGCCCGGCAGCATCAAAAACTGGCGATGCCGCCAGTCGTCACGAAAATGGGTACGGTCATCGAGCCCACGACGGAAGAGGAACTCTCAAGAACAGGATCTATATCTGTGGACAAACAGAAGCGGGAGGAGAGGCTGCTTGCCGAGAGAACCCCGAGGAGAAGAAGAAGTTGGGAAGCTAAAGGGCAGAAAAAAGTGTGAAACGAAGACATATGAACGACTGTTAGTAGCCAATGTTAAGTTTGAATTATGTATTGAGGAAAATGAAAAACTATATCTAGGAATAATAAAAAGGATTCATCAACCTCTGTTCTCCCTAAGAAAGCCTTCTCGACAGCTGTCTTTCTTTAAATGTCTTCACTCCAAGACCAACCCTCTTCCAGGTAAAAACACTTTTGAGAATGAAACAGTGCTGCTAAAAAGTACAATATCTTTATTTTGAAAAAGGTAAATTAGGGCTTCTAATATAAACAGCACATATCAAAGGTATGATTCTCCAATAATGTAACATTTTTTCTGCATCAATGTCAGTGCCAATTACAAACCAGTGTACTACTATTCTTTGAAGACTAACTGTTAAATGAAAGGAAAGAAGTATATCTTGGTTTACTTCAGACCACTGAGCTGATTAACAGCTCTAGGGCTGGCCCAAAGGATTAGACTTATTTTTATGTGGCTAAGGACCAATTGGTTACTTAGCAATGGGACCTACAGATTATTGTGGAATCCAAACCACCTTTTATATGAGAGAAATGAGTTTTCTATCCCCAGAAATAAATTCCTCGAACTCTTCATCAGCAAACCGGGGAATTGAACTCGCCCATCGATTGACAGTCTGCAGCCTCTCACCGACTCACCCAACGAAGAGCTAATTGTTAAATAACTTCTGTCCTTTTGCAGAGGCTATAATTTCAAAACAGACTGTATTCTGTAGCTACCACGGTAACCTGGGAATGAAAAATGAAGTGTCGAACATTACCATTGAAAATAGAAGAAAAATTTTCCTGATATGATATTTGCCGTGTATCTACAGGTATATATATCGTCTTGTTAATACCAGAGTCGTCCGCAGGTGCAGGGAAGATTGCAAGCTCATGTAGAAGACAATCGTTTCTTCACTCCAAATCTAAATTTTAATTTTCAGTGAGAGCGGGGTTTCGTAATACATAAAATATCGTTCGGGTACCGTTCGGTAATCGTCTGCCGATGTCAGCAGGGCGGCCGGTCGAGGTTACGGCCTACCCCACCGCTAAATCAGAGTCCTTCAAAAGAAGGCGCCGTGCTTACCCCATATAAAATGGGTATAAAAGCACGTTAAAACGAAGAAGAGTATTGACTAATTATAATTACCACAATTCACTCGACATTTTAATGCTATCACCTGAAGAGAATACCTTCAATGGATTATTATATTTTAGTAACTAAACTGACCAATTGCTCAACGGTACTCGTACGATCGTAAAAGTTACCAAGCTGTAAGTGGCAAAAAACCTTTGAAGCCTTCTTCAGTAAGACTACAGGGGAACTTAACTAGCATTTGAAAATAAGTCTTATTCTGAAAAAAAAAGGGCAATTGACAAAAAATGCTGAACATAACACTTCCAGCACTAAGCAACACAAAGGATTACAATGAAAGGAAAAATTGATACAAAAGATTAATGATGCAATTATAAATCATATACAGTATATATATATATATATATATATATATATATATATATATATATATATATATATATATATATATATATATATATATATATATATATATATATGTGTGTGTGTATGTATAGACTGTAACTAAGTATAAAATGCTTCATGTATACTGTACATCATTTCTGCCATGTGAGACTATTTTCTTTGGGAGGTACAGAAAATTATTTAGGTACGCGAGCTAACTCATCCATCATGACGTCCTCGTAGTCCGGGCTGCGGCCTGCTGTGAGCACGAGCGGTAGATGGCAGTTTCGGTTCTCCGACGACAAACTCTTCAGATCTGGCAGCTCACCTTCCGGCAGCTGTCTCGAAACTTTTCGTTCCTTTACAGGGGCCCTCCGGGACTTAGGCTGCCCGCGATGCTTACATCCGTGGAGCGAACTAGAGCTTCTTGATCGGAACACTACTTCTAATATCACAAAAAGGCTACTACCTGTGACATGCGCAAAGTCTTCCGACACCGTCTTTTGTTAGGGACTCGAACACGACTTAGGAACTTCGAAAGTACTCGAATTTTTTCCTCTCTTCAAAGGAGAAACATCATTAAGCACCACTTGAGACCTCGCACGTTTCGAGACCTCTTCGCCTCGGGCAACTTGCCACCGCTACCATCTTTGGAAGGACTAACTGAACTGGATACGACTCCGGAGGAACTCCCACTCCGCACTTCCGAGCCGTTTGGATGCCGAGGACAGCCAGCTTGCTCTTTTCTCAACAACGGCTTTTTGGCAGGAGACGGCTGCAGGTTAGTGAGCAAGTACTCTAAGAATGGAGTGATGCTTTCCCACCGCTAAAGCCCACGACAATCTCGCGAACCGGGAGCGCGGGCTCACGCTGACGCATTGCAGCCTTCGCAAAGTGATGTCGCTGAGGGTGGCCTCTCTCCTTCCCATTCTCCCCTGATCGTTCTTGACTTCTTTGAGATCTGACAACCTCCTCCCTTGAGAGGGAGAAGCTTATAGCGTTCAGGGATTGAGACTCTTCACTGGGAGCAGAGGAGGCACACTGCAAAGCAGGGTTGAGATGGATTTATTTTCTCCCACTTCTCTTCTACTGACAATCCCTCACCCTTGCTTACTGATGCAATCTGGAACGACGAGAGAAATGGGTTACTTAAACATTTTGAAAGTTACAAATATAGTACCAACTGAGATAATTTTAGTGAATGGAAAAGAATGGGACAAAATGATATTCCATTCTTAAAAAAATATACCAATACCTAACAATATACAGTGAAATATATTAAACAGCTTCTGCAAATATTTTCATAATAAAATTAAGTTTCATATATACTTACCAAGTAATTACAAGGCTGTGTTTTTAACTCGCACGGCAACTTTTAAATAATTAGCGTGGCACCTCTGTTTTATGTAGGTGACAGCCCCACCCACTATTGGGGAACACGGAAACAACCTGGCAGATAAGCTCAGTTTGTTTGTGCCATATAATCCACAAGAGGGAGAGGAACGAGCTCTGATTCTGTAATTGCCTGTGAGTAGGTTTATATGAGCAATCCCCAATGTAGTGTGCTGAATCCTCACACTGAATGGAGGTGGGATACATGGGCATATTCTCCTCCAAAACATTAAGGCCTGGTAATGACTTTGAAGTAGAAAATTTGCCAGCACTGAGTGCAACGCTTGTTGTTTCCCTGCCTGGCAAGAGAGCTACTGCAGGTGAACACTGCCTGTGTTTGGTGCTCGTCTTAATCCCTGTGGGAGCTTTGCTGCAGAAGAAAAGCCTGATGGCTAGCCATGCTGGCAGGTGCCCTTGGCCTGGGCAGTACCAGAATTAAAACAACCAGACGCTGTCACCTACTATGAAAACATTTTATAAAAACAACTCAATTTATCCACTAAGACTGGCAACATTGTACCCCAGGCTCCCCCAAAACTTGAAAACCCTACACCAAGGTGAAGAGTTACAGGAGAAACAGTAAGCTTCCTATAATTCCTCACCCAATACATTATCCAGATATGTTCCTAAGATACTGCAATCCCGTACACTGTCTCCACTGCCTTCAGATAGTGAGAGGGGAAAATAACCTGCACTTCCAACAGGTTGATTGAATAATGGATGTCAGAACATATGCCTGAAAGCCAAAGAGGCTGACACCGCTCTGATATCATGAGCTTTCACTTTAAATTTGGTCAAACATCTGCCTGGATCTGGGAATGTGCCTCTGAAAGCATTCTTTGACAGAAGATGAGATTGGTTCTTCTCGAACACCAGGTTACTGGATGGACTTCTGATCTTTCTGTTCTCTTCAGATAGTGTCTAAGAGTCCTGACTGGAGCCAGTCTCCCATCTTCTCTGAAGGACTTCTTAGAAGACGAAAAAGTACCATCTTGGGAAGTCTTGTTCCGTCATTCGGTTGATTCCTCATTAAAAAAGGTTGATGCAGGCGATGATGGGGCAGGTGAGGTGAAAATGTGGGAAGCAGCATAAGCTGAAGGAGGCGCAGGTTCTTGGTCAACCTCTTCCTCCCCTCTGAGAGACCAGGGACAGGATAACACCTGAGAAGTCTTGGGAGTGGAAGGAGCTTTTCTTTAACAACGCCTAATTTGGGCTTAACTGCACTTAATAGAAGCCAGAGTAGGCTCATCATGGTCCAAAGGTGAAGGAGACAGTGGTGCAGTTCTTAACTGAGGAGTTGAAGGAGACCGCGGGTCTCTGAGCGAGGAAAGAGAAGATGGGTGCCTGGGAGTGGGCGCTTGAGCTTGGAAAGCGGCGTTAGACGTTTGGGGAGCAGACATCAAGCGATTATGAGCTGCTGCTGGGCGTTTGGGAGCCAGGTGTGGATGCTTCCAGGTGGGAAGGCTCCAGATTGTCCGATGTAGACAGAAGTGGACACTGATGGACGGTCAGAGACAGAAGGTGTGGCCAAAGAAGGCTGGGGACTGCTGGGGTAGACTCTCATACCACTTAACAGGGAGCAGGCCTGGATTTATGACTAACACCCTCAGGAGGGCGCTTAAGCAGTCGGGAAGGGTCAAGGACCTGTTTGTGGTGCCTCCTGTCCACACCGTAGTCATCAGGGAGCTTGAGGATAAATGCTGAATATCCAAAGACACGCCTTTCCAATAGCTTTCCTGCCCAACACCTGGGACTGTGCAACAGAGATGGCAGGGGCGACTGCAATGTGACAAAAACCCACTGGCCTCCCTTGACTTTGGGTATGTCTTCTCCCAGGTTTGGGAGCAGGGCAGGACCTTAGTCTGAGAGAACTGAACCTGACGGGACAGAAAGCCACCTCCTCCACTGACACGCTCTCACTCGTCACTTTATCGGAGAACACTGTCCATTATTGCAAGTGACTCTCCCTAACTCTGCCACTGTACTTGCTGCAAGGCTAATTTTCTTGCCAAAGCTGGATTCGAGACTGAAATGGAATCAGGGTTGGGCAAGTGGAGCCAGGCACGGAGTAGGAGGTTGAATAGTGGGAGGGCAAGGAATAGGATACAGTAGGAACAGGAATAACCTGTAACCAGGGTTTAGGGCATAGCTTCCACACTATGAGAACGTCTTTCAGCTCTGGAAGCCGCTTTCCTCTTCCTATCTCTCTCTAATTTGTCTGTGTGAGACTTTAGAATTTTTCCATTGTTTACAGTGCCATGAGTGGAACATTCTGCAAGTTTCTCAATGTTATGCTCTTGCTCTCCCTACATTTACTACAGACTGGAAGAGGCTCATACCAAAGCTTTTGTGAGCCTAGTCTTGCAGCCAATAGCGAATACTGAACTGCTAGAATCTGACATAATTCAAAAAAAACTAGGAACTACTCAAAATGTGATGATAAACTATCAGGCCATATTGCGCAAGCAGAACAAGGTAATTGTACTTCACGAAAATCCGCAAAGACAACTAAAAAAACAATAAAAAAAAAAGCATCTGTAAATGGCACTGATGTGTGTATTTCAGAGCCGGCAGAAACAAACCGACCTTACCTGCCAGGTTGTTCCTGTGTTCTCTGATAGTTAGCGGGGGCCTGTCTTACACAAAACAGAAGAAGCACTACTACGAATTTTTTAAAGTTACCGCACAGTAATCACTTGGTAGTTGCTTTATATGAAAACATTGTTTTCAACACAATTATCTTGAAAAACAGCAGTGTAATAAGGACAATTTCAGATCTTCTTACCGGTAATACACAACCTTCACTCCATTGCATAGAAAAATGACAAACATGCTAATACTGGGAAATTATTTGGGCACCAGTACAGAGAGACAGTGCAACCTTGGTTCAAATATGCCTCCCTTCTCAAACAATTCTGCTCTCAAATATACTGAGTAAAACAAAAAAGGGGCCCTACTGTTGAACATATCTTCTCTTCTGAAACAACTAATGGCAGTTTGATGGAATGTATACCACGGTTCAGAACCAATATGAGACGTGTCCCTCTTTTGTGCTTGCTGATGGGAAGGGCGAGGGGCAGATTTTGTGGCTCTTTTTCGGTGCATAATTACGCTAAAATTCGTTGTAAATGTTTGTTGCTCTGGTGTTTTTAATATGCTGTCATCATTATAATGTGCTGTGCCTTATAAATAAGTTCCCTGGGGGTGGAAAGAAGGGGGTGATAGCAGCAAACCAAAAATAAAGTGGTAAGAGCCACAATTGAGGTGAAAATATCTGACAGCAAAACATGAGTGAGGTTCACGTGTCTGATCTCGCTATGTCTCTGGTATGCCAAAGCCTACAATCTGCATCGCACTAAAAAACAGAGGCTATCAGAGGAGTTGATGTTGCAAAGGGGTCAAAGTATTTGAAAAACAAAGACCATACACAACTGAGGAGGTAGAAAAATTGTTGTTGACCTGGATAAACAAAAAATAGCTGGCTGATTATAGTATTTCTGGGGACACACCTAATGAAAAAGCAAAGCAGCTGCATGCTGACACCGCAAACAAACCCTGGAACAAGTGCTGATGCAAGGTAGTGATGCCTTCAAGGCTAGTAAAGGTTGCTTTGGAAAGTTTAACAAGAGAAGTGACACACTAGTGCAGTCAGGCATTGGGAGGCTGCCAGTTCTAATAAAATGCCATAGATAAATCTGTTAGCAAATTTAAGGAGTACGTACAGAAAATGCCAAAGAGGACCTAACATCATTCACAAAATACTGCCAGAATACAAGTCAAAGAAGGACAGGCGAACTTTTATTGTCATATGGGAGTACAATTAGGACTTTAAAATTAAGCCTTTGCTTGTATATCGCCAAAAAGCCAGACAAAAATAAGGGAAGCAGTTGGTAACGGCACTCATACGTGTACCTCTTGTAAGAATGAAATGGCGTAGATTTAAAATGCACATTGCAATACAAGTGCTGGCCCTCGAGTCATGGAAGCATTAAAGGCCTTCCCTTTTTGTAACTGCAATTACTGTTAAAACATTTGGTAGGTAAACCACCAACATCACAGTAACTGTAACACCTTTGCACTAGAAATTTTCTGAAATTCAGGTCTTTGTCTACTGTGTAAATACAAAAATATCCTTTGATAATCTCTCAATGGTGGATCAATTAGGAAGAATTTCTTGGGCTAATGGTAAACTAAAGTATCCCTTTTGGCAACAAGGTAAAACCTACGCATACCTAAGGTTTATACGACTCTATACAGCAGAGAAATTGGCACTCACAGGAAATGGAGGAGATTTTGCAGAAGTGAGAATGTATATTGCTAAGGTTTAGAGGAAGTTGTGGTGAGGAAGGGGTATTCATCAGAGAGAGAGAGAGAGAGAAAGAAAAACAGAGATGGTTTGGATCTGTAATAAGAACAGATAAGGAAGAGTTGGCCAGAAAAGGGTAGATATGGAAACGGAACAACAAAGGTCAGTAAGGAGGCCCGAAATCAGGAAAAGGAAGTTAGTGACCTGATCAAATGGAAATTTAGCAATGTGCAACTGACTAAGGAGAGGAGAATTCATTTCATATGTAACGAGGAATATTATGTCTTATCACCTGGTATTGCGACCTATCGTATGTGCAAAAATATTTGCTTATCTCTAAAGTTTCATAGTAATAGCAACCCATGCCAGTATCATCTGTAATGAAATTGTGATGTGACACTCCAAATTTTAAAATGTAGCCCAATAACTAAGTGTCTCTGGACGGGATGTTGGTGAAACAGACACCCACCCGAGCCACAGCCAGGGGTCCAAAAGTTCGTTACCTCATGTTTCCATGAAAAAGGACTACCCTTCCGAACTAACTGTACTCCTCACCGTCTTCCACGCGCCAAAAGTCCTCGATAAAGGTACTGTGACGTTAACTATTCATCATTCTATTCGTTCGTCTTTCATATTTTTCATTGTTTTGTAAAACTATTATTCTGTATAAAATGCATTTTTGTTAATACTTTAGGGTATGAAACGGATTAACTGGAGTTTGTTCCACTTTATGAATAACTGATTCATGCTATATTTGAAATGGTAATAGTATAAATATTTGGCTAGGCCTACTTAGGTATACTGACTGAAGCAATATGATATTACAATAGATAGATAGATAGATAGATATTTTTTATTGACCACAATACAAAATAATATGAATTTTACAAAAGAGTATTTGGTCCAAATTACAAAATTAAACACACTAGATTTTGTACAATCTCTTATGCAAACTAAATGAATTTCAATTACACATATATTGTACTAAAACTAAAAAAAAACAATTTAACTATGCGCCATCAACAAGTTCCTGTAATTACATTTTACACATTATAATAATGTGTTACATTCAATACAAAGAAAGAAGCTCATGTACAATTTTACATACTACATCATAATCGGTTCTGGTTACTAGCAAGTCTGAAGCTGTGGTAACGTTATACGTCTGCCTGATATGTAACGAAAGTGGACAATTTTCAATGACATGAGCCTCTGTCTGGATCTCACCGCATGAACACAACCTCTCATCCATTGGCAGACGGCCCCTACCTCTTCTGTTCCACCGACCTGTCTCAACCGCCAATGAATGAGCACTTAACCGCACTCTTGTCCATGATACACGTTCTATTTCATTAAGTCTTAATTGGTTTTTATAAATGTCATGAACGACTAAATCTGGGTTAACAGTTTTATAAAACACAATCCTATTGGAATTGGAGTTTCTGACCTTTAATTGCAGTTCACATTTTCCTTCCTCAATATCATCAGTATTATCAGAGATAAGGTTTTGTATATACCTCGAAACAGAGTCATTATAGTTCATCACTATTCGCATGGCATGAATCAAAGGGTCATCATCCATATTATTCCTTTCAAGCCACATCTTTTAAAGAATTCCCCTTTGCCTCGATTTTATTAATGCCCTCATCGGCGGGGAAGTCCCAGTTCTACCATACATACGTCATTATTAGTAGTTTTTCTGACCCCAAAAGTTGTTTAATACACCATTTATATTGCTTTTCGATGGGTTTAATATCACCATTTAGCCATGACTCACATGAATATAATATAGTTGACATAATAGCAGCATCAAAATTTTCTTCTTAACTAAAAATGGCACATCATTGTTTCTACTTATAAATGAAATAACTTTCAGAGTATGACACATTTTACTTATTGCATGCTGCTTGATAGCTGTTGGGGAGAACCATCATCCGTAAATGACTACCAGATAAATATACTGGATTACAGTAACTAATCACATCAGAATTACATACTATGGGTTCTTTGTCTTCCTAGTACCATTAATCACCATAAATTTAGTTTTACTGTCATTAATAATCATCCCATAGGAATTACAAAATTCATACAAAATCCTTATTTTATGTTCCATACCATCCTTTGTAGTGGATAGGAGGACAGTGTCATCCATCATGACCATAATATGCAACCAAGCAAGAAAACCATATAAAGGGCAGTTACGTTTTACCATTTGTATCATATCATTTACATATAAAACAAATAAAATACATGAAGTAGGTGAGCCTTGGCGCACACCAACAGTAGCAGCAAGGATATACGGCCACCAATGCTAAAAGCATAGTCATCCCACATCCCAATCGTTTCAGCACAGAAAATAACTTACGTCTAGGCACACAATCATAAGCTCTTCTAAAATCAACAAAGGTTACAAAAAGCTTCAGTTTCTTCCTCCTAGCTACGTCCATTAATAGCCTCAAAGTTACTATATGCTCTACTCATCCCCTCCCCGCTTGACTTCCTGCTTGCTCCCTACACGGCTTAAACCACTGACTAAGACGAGCACATGAGACCATATCGTAAATCTTAGCTATACTATTAATTACATTAATGCCTCTGTAATTACCCGGAGCAGCCCTACTTCCTCGTTTGAATATTGTATGCATCTTTGCTGCTATCCAACTTAATGGGTAAGAACTAGACAAAAATAAATGATTAAATAATGTAGCAATTAGCATGATCCACTCAAACGGTAACATCTTGAACAAACCTGGGGGTAGACCGTCAGGTCCACTGGCTTTATTGGGCTTTAACCTTTGTACCTGAGTCTGTACCTCAGCTGGAGTAATAGGATCGTCTAATACAGGTATAGTTACATCTGAATGAAAATCGTCTATATTAAGACTGTCTACATTAGGAGGGTTAAATATTTGCTCAAAATATTCTTTGAATTGCTCATCACTCGGCTTAGAGTCTGAATTACTTGGGTCCTCTATAATTTGACCTTTCCAATCAATTGCACCCCAGACTCGACCCTGATCATTCTCCTCCAACAATCTATCCCATCTACTCTGGTCATTATTTATTAAAATTCCTTCAGGATTCTCATGAGATACACTAGTGGAGGCACAGTCATATAAAGTATTGCTAAGGCGTAAGGCTGACAAATCTATATCCTCTTCCCTACCTAGCTCCACTCTGTGGCCACTAAGCTTAGTCAGAAACACATCACCGTCTGTCTTTTGAAACTGAATTGACCGTTTGGTTAGTCGATTGCACGTTGTTGATATGTCACTACCCTCTGCTCCATGCATGCCCAACTCTGATGCTCGTAACTCAATCGACTCAATAGAGACGGAAGGAGGTTGCAACACAACTGAAATAGGAGCATGATCTGATGGTAATAAATCATTATCAATTACATGAAAATCGGTGATAAACTTAACCAGCTTCTTTGATACGATACATGTGTCAATTTCAGAAATCCATTCTCTCCCTCTTCGAAAGGTCTTTCTGCTCTGGTAATAAGAATAAGGTGTTTTTAAATTATTAACAATAAGTAACTGTTCTTCTACACACAAACCAAATATAGCTACAGCATTGTCATTGGGTGTGGGTATCGGATCTGGTATAAAGGGGTACAAATAATCAACTAGGCCTAATCGTTCTGTGAGCTCTCTAATGGAAGTCCCTAACCTGGAATTCATATCACCCATTACAATACATCCATTACTACATTCACTAGTTTTTATCTTTTCTTGGATTTTACTTAATTGGCTATAACTGAAATACTCGGAATCGGCAGGAGGGATATAACATGCTCCAAGTAAAACACCTGGTATACATTTTAATCGGAACCATATCTGATCTGCAATTGATACATCAACATCAAATACTTGCTTGTTCAAATACTGTCTTATAAACACACAAGTTCCACCTCTAATACTGTTTGATCGGTCATAACTTACGTATGAAACATAACCCGGAAATGAAAGTGGCAAATTCGTTTTTTATTTCATTTAAACAGATAACATCATAAGAATTCAATAATAATTCAACATCTCTTTTTTTTCTATTTTAGTTTTTACAGAGTTTATATTCCAAGACATGATTCTTATATTACTTTGTGGTCTTACTAAAAAGGGTGAGGATGCCATCTATCTATTATTACATTATCCCTGTACAATACCCTCTCCTTGTAGTCTAGACGTATATTGCATCCTACATTAGTGGGTTTCTTTTTTTCCTCTTCCTTGGCATCCTTCAGCCTTTTCCATTCTCTTCTTACTCCCAGGTGGGTGTCTTTCTTGATATATATCTTCTTATAAGGACCATGCAAGTCCTTGAGTTTTGCAGACTTTTCCAATATTCTGTCCCGAATAGCCTTTGAGTCTACCTTGATGAGAAGGGGGCGGGGGCGTCCATTGTCGGGTGCAGATCGGCCAAGTCTACGATGGAAACCAACTAGAACCTCACGTCCCACTCCTACTGCTTCCCATGTCTTTTGAATTTTATTCTCTTCTGTGGTAGCTCCATCAAGAGCTATCTGTTCCTCAGGTACACCAAGCAACACCAGATTTGTCTGCCTCTTCTGTCTGTGTAGTTGTTCAAGAAATAACTGGTGCTGCAAAAGGATTTCTGACTGCTTTTCAATTGCTTCTGTCAATTCTTTTATTCTTGCTCTCGAGTCATTTTCCGATGACGCAACCATACGAAGCAGGTCTGCCAACTCACTAACTATCAAATCTAGTTTTTCTTCCTGCCTCGCTCTAGTTGTTATTTCATCTTCATTTGCAGCTAGAATTGCATCAATCAACTCTTCTTTTGTTATTCTAGTGAACTGATTTTTCTGTAACTTCCGTAAATCCTTTAGACTTCTGTTCTCCATAGCAAAAATTGAGAAGAAGACAATCTACTGAGCTGGGTATCGTCTGCTTAAGTGCCTTTGTGCGCATGCGCGAACTGAAGAAGAAATGAACGTAGCCCTTCTCTTTACTTTGTCTACTCACAAATTACACGGCTAATATGGCACACGTTCACTTTTTAACACCACTGTTCACTGTCATAGGCACGGCACTCTCATAAATCTTTTATATTACTGTAAAATCCTCTCTGGTGTTTATATCCAATAAAATAATGGTCAAAAGCTGGAGCTGCTTTTAAGCTGGACCTATCAATGGTGCCGTGACTTATCGACAAGTCCTAGAAAGTCAGCTGTCATAATTCCCATCCATATATGGGCCAAGTGAATAAGCTGTGTATTTACCAAGAAAATAAGAAAGTTTGCATAATTTTTTAAAGGTTATTGTTAATTTTGTTGGCGTTCCACTTCAAGTTCTTGCAATATTGAAAAGCTCTCGTGCAAGTTTTTTAAGCTTTCCTGTCATGTAATAAATGCACAGTGTTTTCACCCACTAAAAATGTCAAAACTTATGAATTCTGACTCAAACTCTGATTTTAAACCCAATATTTTGAAAAGATGGCTGCCTTATTTGCAAGAATAGCAGACTGGTAAGTTTTAGGTACCTAAGTCAGGTTAGGTTGGGTTATACCTTGACAGGACTTGTAATATTTTGTCCTTTTATAATAAGTGTGACTGATGCTGGAAAGGTCGCTTATGCACTTCAGACCATTCCAGTGGTTTACTCAGTTCTGGTTCTCCCCTGAATAGGATGGTTTCACATTGGGATTCCCCATGGTTTATACAGTTGGGAAAGACAAAATCAAGTGGTTTGCACCAAAAAGAATGGCCACAGATACAAAAATGATGTGGAGAAACAGAAAAATATGTATTTTAGGCTATTAATTAAAGTATTAAAATATTACCACGATTTAAAATAAGGAAAATATGTATATACCCAAGATTGTAATATTAAATTGAGTACCTGCTCTTGTTCTCTTGCAGCTTCCTACAAGCTGCCGTTTCCTATTTTATTCTCTTTCTGTCGTGCAACAGTGGGTATAGGTTGGCCGCTACCGGGCACCACTTCTCCAAAGGTCACTTTGTGCTAGATTGCACTAGGGTCCCAGATTACTAGTGGTGGGGGAGGCAGCATATAGAAGCAAAGTCCCACAGCCCCAGAAGTTAGGACATGGGTGTCTGAGTAAAGGTAACTCTGGTTAGGTCACATTCTCTGGAAATGCCTGCTACAGAAATGCCTACATTAGCCCCAGACCTCTTACTCTGTAATCACCCTGCCTTGGTAACTTAAAACATTTTGCAATGACATTCTTTTCACTGCAAACGATTATTTTGGTATATAAAACAAGTTAGAGACAATCTAGTGGCAAATGTCTGGGATTAGAATTAACATTAATGATTTAGGTAACAATAAAATTTTGGGTTAACTTGAAATATTTGATATTATTGCTGGGACCATTGTCAAGTCGTTTTATTATGTGTATTTTGATTCAAAAAAAAAAAAAAAAAGGAAAGGGACAAGGGTGTCTTTACGTGAGTGTTTTTGAAAGTTGATGCACCAGTTTCAGGGTACAAAATGTTTTGTGACTGGTCCACGGTTCATGCGAACACCTCTATAATTCTAATTAGGTATGCACCCAAAAGTTGCTATTATGTTCGTTCCCAGCAGTATCCACTTAGTATTAAGGTGGCTAACCTGGCTAAAAAAGCTACATACCTTAGTTTCACTACAGACCACTGAGCTGGATTCAGCCTCCCAGGGCCATCTGGCGACAGGGGATCATTTACCTGGCCAAGAACCACCACACTTAGCAACGGGACCTACAGCTTATTGTGGAATCCGAACTACTATAAAGGAGAGATGAATTTCTACTACCAGAAATACCAAATTCCCTAACTTTCTCATCAGCCGGCTGGGGAATCGGGAACTCCAGCCCAGCGAGTGCCAGTCCACAACTCTACCGACTGGCTAACATTTTCTCATACGGTTTTGAGTAATGGGACCATAAAGTTTTTTTTTTTTTTTACATTTAAATCACCTGAAAACCCACTCACCAATTGCAGTACCAGTCGTTTCCTTGTGATGCAACAATGCTTCCCAGCAAAATCTGTACCAACCATTTGGCGGCATGTTCTCAGACTTAACCATCCTGAGCCAGATTCTCCTCCTCCTTCTACTTGAACACATTTTTCCTGCGGTTGCTTCTCTTCACACTGGGTCCTCGTCTTTCTCATCCTCCTCCTTGTACTCTTCCACCTTTCAAAAACACCTGACATAGGACACCTTTTTTCCTTTCTAAATGGGACTATATCTCATGAGACGAATTGACCAGTGGTTCCAGCATTGTCAAATTTTCAGCAAATCCAAGATTTTATTGTTGCCTGAATCCATTACTATTAATCTACTCCCAATCATTTGCCATTAGATGTCTCTTGTTTTATATTTACCAAATACATATCAGCGAAAGATATTATTATGAAAGTTTACCAAAAGGTTTGAAAGTTACCAAAAGGGGTTACTGATTACAGAGTAATGGGTCAAGGCTACTGTAGACATAGTAGGCAATTCAGAAGGAATATAACCTAACCAGACTTTCCATTACTTCTAATCTTTGGGGTTTTGCTTTTTCTAGATCCCCTGGCCTGAGTAATTCATGACCCTCATTTGCATAGTAGCCCAAAGTGGCCTTTTGGAGAATTTGCAAGTAGCAGCCTCTTTATACCCTTTTTATTGCTTTGACAGAAAGAGGAATAAAAAAGGGAAAGATATAACTTGTAGAAGCAAAAAAAAAACAAGGAATGGTTCTATTGTGAAACTTATTCCTCTCTCTCTCTCTCTCTCTCTCTCTCTCTCTCAATCATGGCTAAAATAATTGTGCTCTAAAGAAACTCTTCACAATGAAGGAAATGAGTCTTTAAAAGAGTCAGGGAATCTCAAGAATTATCTCAACAGAGGAGTTCCACTGGGCTAGAATCCCTCCCGCCCTGCTAACCTTGGCACAGGGTACACAGACATCTTTCCAATCTCAGGAATTGTTAGTATTTTTTTTGTAATCTGATTTACGACAATTAATTACTTTTATGTCAGTAATTAATTTATGAATCTATTTCCTATTTTTTCAAACTGCACTCAAGAATTAGTAGGGTCCTGATTTGCAAAAATTTTTGCATAAAATGTTTACCTACCAGGATGCAATATATTTATTTTCGTTTGTAGTTTTCTATAGTTCTGCATTTATCAATCGCATCAAACCTGTTGTTGAACTTTAGATTATTGGGTAAAATCCGTGAAGGTTTTTGTACTGTAAAGAAAATGTATGAAATTACCTGCAGGAATTGAGAGGCACATTCCTCTTACTTGATAAGCAGGGTTGCCAAAATAAATTATAGTCAAACGCGGTACAAAGCCTTGAAAACTGCGGCACCGCTAAAGTAGCCCAATTTTTATCCGACATGAAACAGTGATTGATAGTGTATGTTTACTACAATAAAGCTTTTTCCATTGTTTATTGCCTCCCCAATGTGATCAATAGAATTTATTGAGGTATGGCAAGCAATGCACACTGAAAGTTTCAAATCCGTAGCTTTTTGGTTGATGTCAGTCTGCTTGGTTTGCTGAGGTGAAGTACTGGCCAAAAACTTCGTAACATTGCTTTCTCTTGCTTTTACATATGATTTATGGGTCCCAGTATTAGCATGTTTCATTAAATCTGAATGGTGAGCTCTTATGACAGCTTTTGTTTCATCTATTTTGCTGCAAGTCAGAATAGCCCAAGACTGATGGGTGGCTTGAGTTATAGGATCCCACGGGGTTGTTGCTTTAATTGTAATGTGCTGGGACACATTAGGAGATTTTGCCGTGTTAAGAAGTATTATGGCGGTTGTAAGAGTTATGATGCATCCTTGCAGTCCGCCGTCTCAGAACACTATGATGAGTAGGCCCGCATTTCAGAATTTTGGTAGCCCAGATAAGGAAGTGCGTCACGCGAATTGTTCAAGGGGATCGGGTAGTTGGCAGACATTGCCGAAAGACAGGTCGTTTGTAAAGGAATACTGGATGGGTGTCTCTTGGGACATTGGACTTTGGGAGAACCCGCAGGGTCAGAAACTATTATGGTGGGTCTGTACAGGGTATAAATGGGGTCTTTATAGGTAGGGCTGATTAACCTTATAAGTAGCCAGGTTTTGCAGATCAGTGTTTCCCAGTGATCTTTAAGGACCTGCACAGGAAGCTGTATTAAACGTTCCAGGCAAATAAATGACAAATATTAGGTTTGTACGGATATAGATTTGTCCCTCCAGGGGCAGTTCTTTATTTAGACAATTCCTAGTTATAAAGGGATGTGCTTTGGGAAATGCACTGTTGCTGGGACATCCGGCGTGTCGGAAAAGAAAGATATCAGTTCATACAAGGGTTTGCTGTATAACTGTGGGAGTGCCTGGTTTGTTTGTACCGTATGGGGAAAAGACGTGAGAATGTAATAGTGAGAATGTGTCAGAGGTATGAGAGTCTGGGGCTGAATGATGAACAGGTGCAAATGTGACCAGGAAACTATAAGGGGTGTTGGCTGATGATGTAGTGCTTGGTCCAGGTATGATGCAGTGGTAAAAGTTCATGTAAGAGGTGTGCATGAATCCAGACAGATGCGTGTGGATGAATGCAGTGAGAAGTGGAAAGGAATTTTGTGTACGAGTTCGGTAAATAATATATCGGGTTCAGGGGAAACTTGGGTGGAGTTGCTAAACTGTAACGATACAGTTTGCAATTACCAGAAGGGTACTTATGCAATCGATTTTGTTGACTGGGTCGATGAAGATAATTCAGTGAACATTGTCGGGGATTTTTGTTCTTTTTCAGAGCTAGTTTACAAGCTAGAAGGCAGGATTTTTGGGGATCAATTGGCCAATGCTGATTATAAAGAATATGCCGGGGGTGTAGAAGATGTTCTGGTCGAGTTTGCGGACATAGTCGCACTCAAAGGGGATAAGTTGGGATTAACGAATATGTTAGAACACAAGGTTCAGTGGGAGGACAAGACTAAGCATATATTTGTTCCTTCATATAGGATTCCTTTTAAGATTAAGGAACAAGTAGAACAAGAGGTTAATAAGTGGGAAAGAAGAAGGCATTTATTAGGCCTAGTTCATCACCTTTAATTTTCCATTGCTCCGCAGTCCCGAGAAGGATGGCTCAGTCCCAGGTTGTGTAGACTTTAGGAAACTGAACGAGAAAACCATTCCCGATCGCTACCCTGTGGCGTGTTTACTTAGATTTGTTTGTGAGATAGGAGGTAGGAGGAGTATTTATAGCTCAATTGATCTAATGCAAGGATTATCTGCAAGTTCTGCTGACTGAGGAGGTCAGAAGTACACGGCCTTCTCTTTGCCAGAGGGTCATTGTGAGTTTTAGATGCCATTTGGTTTAACCAGGCAGACCGATGACTTTACTAGGTTGATGAATACGGTTTGCATGGCTTGTTAGGAAAAAGTCCATATCTACATGGACGATGCTTATTAGTGCCACTGATTCCAGTAGAGAGCATCTAAGTTCTCAGGGAAGTTTTTATAGGAATAGATTAGTAGGTTTGAAGATAAAGTTAGCTAAGTGTAATTTCTCAAGAAGCAGATAGTATATTTAAGACATGTCATTTTCTAAAGAAAGTGTCAGGAGTAGTGGTAGATAAGGCAACTGTGGAGTTTACCACCCAAGACTAAGAAGCAGGTTCCCGGTCATTTTTGAGATGTGGATTTTCATAGATTTGTGAAGGGTTTTTCTGTTCTGTCTCCATGACAGATGTTCACGAGGATGATGTGCAGTTTGTTTAGGGAGGGACAGCCGTGGCTTTTTCAGAATCAAAGATAATTTAACAAATTCCCAGTATTTGAAGTTTCGGATTTAGAGCGTCCATTCACGTTGGTAACAGATGCGGAAATGGCAAGTGGGATAGGCTGTACCTTATGCAGAAGTTCGATAAAGACTCATCCGATTGCATTTACAGTAGGAAGTTTAAGACACGGGTAGTAATGAGAGACTCTGGTCAATCGTAGATAAGGGCTTTTGCTGTAGTGTATCTAGTTTGGTGCATTTCATGATGATTTTATTGGGCAATCAAGCAGAGGTTCTAACGGATCATAAGCCATTGGTAGATCTTTTTAATAAGCCATATCTTTCCCCAAAAAGAGCCCGGTGGTATTTGACAATCAGGGATTTTGATGCTAAAGTAAAGTATATAGAGGGCAGACAAAATGTTGCAGATGGGTGGTGAGGTTTGCCCAGTCAGAGGGTACTCATGTGTCTTATCAGGGGAGATAGCATTGTGGGATATTAGTCTGGTAGAAGAAAGCAAGATGAAGATGATTCTGAGAGACGCAAAGAAAGCGTTTCTTAGAGGAATTTGTTAGGAAAGGAGTTATAAACTGCCTTTTGCAGGACTTGAATTAGAGGGATAATTGTTAGTTAGGAAGATTAGATACAGACTGAGAGGAAATGGTGAATATAAGGGCGATGCGACGCAAATGGTTGTTCCTACAGGCTTAGTACCTTTGGAGAGACTATGCTTGGTTCAATTAGAAGACTTTATGAAGAGAGTTGTTTCAGTTTGTAATGCTCGTTTCTTTAGATTTCATTTCAATTCCTACCAGGCCACAGAAGAGTCCACATGGACCTGCTGAGCAGTTTCTGTGAATCTAGTTATGACCATAAGCACCCGTTGGTAGTTTGTTGACAAGTTAACTGAGTTCGTAAGTTTTCCTGTTGAGGCATAAAACAGCGGAAGGGTGCTTGGTGCATTTTCATGGGTACATGTTGCAGATGGGTACCGGAGGTCTGATTACAGATAACGGACGCGGAATTTATGGAAATCATTACACAATGCAATGTCCTGTGGACCGTGAGGATTAAAAGATTCATGTATATATAGACCGGAAGCGGGCTAAAAACTGTATGAACGAGCAAATAGAAAGGTCATTGACTCTTAGAATGACCGTAAGTGACCCAAATTGGGACCTTATCTTCTACAGGTCCAACATAGCATAATACTATGCCTAGTATTCATTGGAATGTCTCCCAATGAAGCGCTGTTTGGATACCCAGCGCGAGGCTGCGTTCGATTTACTACAAATTCCAACAGGTGATGATACTGTAAAGTCAACATAGCAACTGCAAAGAGAGATATGTGCACTTGCTAGAATCTTGAGATGAAAACGTGAGACATGGTAGATAGAAACGTACTAAGCCAGATAGAGTTAAAGTGGCTGTTGGAATGAGGGTTTATGTGAAAATAAATATCAGGAATCAGTTGAACTATAAGCTAGGTCTAAGTCCTAAGGTCTAAGGTCCGTTCCATGTTGTTAAAAGCAAAGAAGGAAATAGATTTGTTGTTCTGGATGAAAACACAGGTGTGTCTCGATTGACACATATTTCTAAGATCAAAAGGACGGGTTAATGGGTATTAGCATGGGTGCATTCCTGGGTTGTATTGTTGTTATGATAATGGGTATGTTACGGGTTTTTTTTTCTTTCGGGTTTTAATGGGTTGTAAATGGGCATGACTTGTAGTTTGTTGTAATTTGGGAGGACGCTAGTCCCGTAGGGGATTATAAATCTTTAATAGTTTGAGTTTATTTGTGATCCTGATGTAGTTGCAATGCCAGTGTAATTGTGTACGAACACCGTAGAGTTTCAATATACCAGTGCTCTGAATTTAGATTATTTTATGGATCACATCTGCAGTTGGGACTTCATCATTTCGCATTTGGCGTAGTGGTGGTTACTTTCAGTTAATGGTTTGTATTCCACATGACTTTTAGGAATTATGACATGGGCTATTTCATGGGAGATTAAACCCCGTGGCATTACTATGTGAATGTTATGATGTGCATTTGTCGTCTGACATAATATCTTTGAACCCTAGAGTTGTTTTGCGGAGTATTTATTATACCGGACCCTTTGACCTTTACAGGTTGGGATATGTCAGTTAAGTTTAGGAGGTTTAAGAAGATTTTGATAGGATATCGAATTCAGTATTTGGGATTTTTCAGTTCTCTTTTAGAATTAAGGAAACGCCGTAAGGTAATTGTAGTTATTAGGATCGTAGAGGCGATTGCCAATATGTCAGGTACTGTTCACATTATCATCAGAACCGACTCCTCACCAAGGCGTTTGATTAAGCGGGACAGGAAACGCTCGTGTCTCCATACGCTCCCGACCCTTTCCAGGATTGTGAGCTCCTCCGACCCGTCTCTTCGGAAGGTGGTGTTTGGGTTACTAACACAATGTTTGAACTATTAGATTTTCCGCACTGATCGGATTACTGCCGGACGCCGAAGAGAAAGACGCGCATGCATGCATGCATATACTAACTAAACACAGTCATGCAACATACAATATCAAAGTTTGGCCTGATATCTATATGCAATATCTATATTCTAACCTCCACATTAACTCTTTCTCTCATTTATGTACTTCTTAACAATTACGAATGTCAACGGCAAAATTAACATCAAGAGAATTGCATTTCATTTTATCATTATTCATCTCATTGATCATTGTTGGACTTTTATTCTATTTTGCCCACAAAACTTTTCTTTAACATAACATGGGTTCTTCTACTTAGCCCAACACTGTGTCGGGGTTGTGATCTTCTTTTGATTTCAGATTTAGCTTCCACCTCCTCTTATATATCAGGTTACAGCCTTTTACGGAAAGACAAAAGGGTCGAGGTAACACGACAGTCAGAGGACGAATGCTCATTTAATATTCAACTGGTATATAATTGACAAGAGACTATAATATTCACATTTCATAAAAAGGGGTTTCGTTTACCTGATTGTAATTATCGTTAATGACTGTGTATTTACTAATACTGCTTTTGGACCTCTAAAAAGATTACAAACTAGATCTCATAGCAAACCATTTACCCTGAGGGTAAGCAGGGAAGATTCAGTAACAAATAAACAAAATGTATTACCACATACTGCAGATCATGGAACACATTTTCGTCTCACAGAAGGGTGGGGTTTCTCTCTCTCTCTCTCTCTCTCTCTCTCTCTCTCTCTCTGTACTGCCACGAGCAGCAAGATCTTAAGAAGAAATATTGGCTGTTGAATAAGTAATATATCTTCTTGTGTGAAATCCAAGAAGTGACAGGGTAAAATTTACAGAAACCTTCACTATGGTAATTTCACTACAAAAACCCGGATGGGAAGTAGAAATTCCTTCTATCTTCTTTCACTTACTGTGCAATTCACCTCTGCCACGTAGCACTCCTTGTGCTTCCTGGTTCTATAACTTATTTCACAGGCCTGCTACGAGAAATCTTCTTACATCCACCTGAAGTGTTCACCCACGGTATGCAAAAAGCTCAAAGTTTCAGATTCACTGATCAAGTCTACTAACTTTTACCATATCCGTAAGAGAGTCATTTGTTTGGACATGGCAATTACCTTAATTTTTAACAAAGTAATGATAATTTATTGGTCATTTCAACCATTTTATCATTAGTTCACTAAAATGCTTGAAGAATAAAAATAAACTATACACCGTAAGTCATACAAGCTAGCTCATTCTACAACATAGTAGCATTATGTGGTATTTTTATCATTGTGGCATATACAGGTATCTCAAATGCCAGTGGAAGCCAGCCACTTCAGTTCTGCCACGAACACTATTGAAATTCATGACCCCACTTTTCTAGTGTCTCAGTTTTGTTTTCCGTTTACTTCAATTTCCTCATATTAAAACACTTTCTGACGCCTTTTCTTACATTGTTAGCAGCTTTCTGTATGCATGCATGTATATAGGCAAGTGTTAAAGTAATTTATCAAGGCTAATCCGTACTCTCTCTCTCTCTCTCTCTCTCTCTCTCTCTCTCTCTCTCTCTCTCTATATATATATATATATATATATATATATATATATATATATATATATATATATATATATATATATATATATATATATATATATATATATATACATATATATATACATTAGGTTCAAGAACATTAAGCCATAGAATTTCATTTTAATTCAAATCACTATACCTCAGGAATAACATGTAAGTTCGAACTGCACCTGGTTAGGAAACATCGTCGGAAATTCTGTCAGTATATTCCAAGTGTAATGTAAAGGATACAACTAGAAATTCTGAATAAAGGAGACAAAGAGAGAAACCTTTCATTGATAGACACTGATAGATGAGAGAGAATTTTTTTAAGAAAACGGAAGAGGCAGAGCAGAGGAAGAGCAGCTAAGGCACAAAGAAGAGAGGCGTGAGGTTGCAAAGCCTCACCTATTGTAGCTTGATAAAGAAGACAGGCTCACTTAGTTCACATTATGATTGCTACAATGTGCACCTTGTACTGTACTTCTGTTGTGAAGTTATTTCTTTGGTGCCAATGAAAGAGAAAAAATCCAGTTGTGTCTTCTGAAGACCTCCTGGAAAAGAAAAACTGCTGCTACATAACAAGATAGAAGATCAACATCTTTAAGGGTAATCTTCTCAAACCAATAGCAGCAGATATAAACAGAAAAATAAATAAACAAAGAACATTAGGTAAATGGTACTTGGCAGAAGCGGATCAATAAAACACAAGCAGAGCAAGTGTGAAGGAAGGAAGAAGGACACATACAGAATTTATAACAAGGAAGCATCTCTCTGCAAACGTCAACAGCCGAATCATAACAAGTGTTGAAGTAAAGCATAACAATGGCGAACGAAAAGGCAAGCATCAGAAATAGCTAATAATCATGAAACGACAGCAGCAACAACAACGAGCGACTTGCGACTGTGTGTTGATAACAAATCGACACAAAACCAACGGGTGAACGTCGAGATGTCTACAAGTAGACGTATCCTGAACCAGTATCCTGAGGCAGTGGCAGACCGTATCCTGAACGTTTGAACATCGAAAGCAGTGAACGTCGGCAGCGAACGCTACAACGAGGTGTATTGTCCCTTTGAGAGAAGTGACAAAAAGCGGCGAACAGATACGAGCGCGGTCGCAAAGTGAAAAACAGTTAATGAAACCACAACAGAGTACGATTGGAAGACGGCAGCACAAAATGTACCTTAGTTGGAAAATTCATTCTCTCAAGTTCTCTCTCTCTCTCTCTCTCTCTCTCTCTCTCTCTCTCTCTCTCTCTCTCTCTCTCTCTCTCTCTCTCCAATGAGTGTATTTTTTTAATAGTCTCTCCCTAAGGAATTTACATATCATTATAGTTTCTCTCTCTAACAAGTTTTGTTCCTGTTGATTTTTAGGTTTGGTAAATAGAATATTTTTACATAGTATGATTTTTATAATTACATTTGATTACTGTTGTGTTTTAGGTATAGATTTTCATATGATTTTAGAATAGAAATTATATTACAGAGTCCAGTTTTGATGGACTGAGGATGCAATTAAATAGCCCTTCCCAATCCCACAACAAAGAGCAGAGACAAAGTCAGATTCCAGCATAACCCAACTTCACAAGTATCATAAACTCAAAGTACTAACACTGACACAAGTAAGCAATAATAACACTACCCATACTAACACATTTCAATTTGGCAAATGGCACAAGCAGCAATCATTACATAAACACACGATTTTGTGGACAAGTGGAACGTTCAAATCCTGACAAAATTAGATTAGAGATCATATTCTATGGGCAATGGTTAGCGGACGCAGGCAGTCAATATCTCCACCAATAGAATAACAGAGAAAAGAGCAAAAATAGAAGCAAGCATTGTTGGTTAGTTCAGAAAGGGTGATGCACACAGAACTTTGAATTCAGTTAGATCCTGCAACATAACTTTATACGCCGAATTTAAAAGAATCTGTTTATCAATCTGGGAACCAGTGGTCGTATTCACATATATAATATAAATAAATAATTTCTCAACCATCACTGATGGGCAATCAATAACAAATATTCTGCACATATGAAAGAAGCAACCTGAAGTGATAAAGACTTAAGAAAAACAAACATCACCATAGGAAGAGATAAGGATGCTTTTGATGATACAGAAACTAATTTAGTCAGTTTTGAGATGATTAAATTACTTGTCATTTTGAACCATGTACAACGCACTTGGAAAACAGGAAAGCGTTCAAGAAAGTCAAAATTGATCCCTGAAATGATAACCTTACCACTTTAATAGCCATGAGACAAGTAATTCCACAAGAAAGTAGATTTTCTAAAGATTTGTAAAGGGTAACAGAAGCACCAAATGAAAAGAAAGGGCAAATACCAATGAGTCATATAGAGAAATGGCATGTACAAGGGTATTCAGGACAAGTAGGAATAGACAAACTTCCTTTCAGGAACTCTGCACAAAATACTCGAAGAAAGTGGAATCAAAGCCAGAAAGGAAGACAAGAATGCATGAGGAATGGACAATTCCAGTCCACCATGAGAATATCATACTAGTCAATATCAAGCATACATAATTCAAAACCAGAATTATGCAGCTCAGAGCTAGACCAAAAATAACATGTGAAAACTGCGTTATACAGAAACCATTTCACTAATGAATGCAGAAACCTAAAATTTGTACAGTTTGCAAAAGATCAGACATTTAACTCAGTACTGTTGGTTCAATAATAAGGAAGCCAATAAAGAGACTGTAGAGATAAGTAAGAGTCGCCCGAAAATAAATAAAGCATCTAACCAGTGACAATTAACCCCTCTACAGAGAAAAGAAAGCGAATCACTTCAAGGAGATGAAAGAGAAAAAGAAGGTTCATCCGCATTTTCCTATTCACATGTAGCAAGAAGTAATATTTTCCATGAAAGAGGAAGGAATAAAAATAGAAAGAATCTGCCTATAGTAAAAATTCCAATAAATGAAGACATACAGTACTCATTAGTTCAATTGCTTTCATAAATATAATTGATAAAATAACTTTGACAAAATATTTAGGCATTGCAGAAACTCAGATTCAGAGTCAAAGTAGAGTAACAGAAGGAGTATCGGGGAAACAGATAAAAAGTCTAGGGAATATCAACCTAGAAGTCGATATATTATCAATCTATAGAAAATTTCTAATTCTAGATGACATACTTTTCCTGCTAAGTATTGTTCTCATTTAAGTCAATGAAGATGTGGAATGATATTAGATTGTAATGAAGGCAGATTGGCCTGAAACAAGATAATCAGAAAGAGCTATGTTTTACACTTAACGAAGAAGTTTCCCTTAAATACAGTCAATTTATCTGGGAACAGTTTCGACAAACTGAAACAGACATACAGGAAAAGACAGATAAAAGTGACCATAACAAACAAGATAAAATGAAATGAATTAGGAAGAGAGATTCTAGTCCCAGAATACAGAATTGTTGAGAAGTGCACATCTCAGCAATGCATATAGATGATATATACTCCAATATCAATAATTACTCAGATATGAATAATGGTGATCACCAAAACACTGGATCTAACGAAAATGTGGCGCCTATACTTATGACTGCGCAAGCCTTAGTAATGAATTATGAAGGAAGATACTAAATGAGTATTACTCTTAGATGAAATAAATATATCAGACATAAATAGTATAATAGAGTAACAGGAAGAAACTACAGGATACAGAACTTCATTATTTTTCAGACACAAAAAGAAGAAGAAATAAGTTGTGCTTTGGCTTTGATGATAATAGTAGATTTTATACTAAACAGGGCAGTAACTTTGTATTTAAAATGTTTAACGAAGATATATGTGAGATCAAAAGAGGATGTAAGGGGTAAGGATGTTTTACTATTGAATGAAGAATTGCCAGATTTTGTCAGAATGGATAATTCACTAGTCCACATGAACAACTGCCAGGTTTATGTCAAAATTATTCAGATAACAGATTAACATACTGGAAATTGTCTTTTGCATAGGAATCCCCTATTAACAATCCTTTACTAACACTGAAAAAATGCATTTTCTATAACTGGCCAAAACTCTCAAATAAGTTCAGAAACACACAAACAGATTTTCCCAAAAATAGACACAAGTTAATTCAGGTGTTAGAGAAATACAGAAATGTAATAGCTATAGAGAGATAAACTAGGAAGAACAAATGTTCTACAACATAGAATTTTGTTAGATGATAGAGCCAAGCCATTTTCGTTCCTAGTACAGATTACCCATAAGCCAGAGACCCATATGACAAGTTGATGAAATGAAAAGAAGTTGGAGTAGTAATTCCTTCTAGATCTCCATATAATTCCCCATTGTTACTTGTTCCAAGAAGATGGCAGTTGGAGACTTGTAATGGATTTACAGGAAGTCAAATTCAACACAATTCCAGCTCAATTAGGAGGGCCAAAATCTTTTTCATCCTTCGTTTGTAGTGGATATTGACAGAAGTACCTCTAAATGAAGAATCAGAGAACCATTCCCAGCCTTCCTTTGTAAAGAACATTTACAGTTTAGTAATGCCATTTGGACTAACATCAGCCCCTTAACATTTGTCAGTTAATGCTACAAATTCTAGGACATAGAAAATGTTGCATTATACTTAGACTGATGCGTCACTTTTAGCAAAGACTTAGAAAGTACCTCAGGACATTAGAAATGGTCTGGAGATTAAGAATGGCAGAACTATCAATAAAATTAAAGAAATGTCAATTCCTGATGAAATCCTCAGAATACTTGGGTTATGTAATTAGTGAAGATGGACTGCGCATTCTGGCAGGTAAAATAAAGGCAATAGTTGATTATCCAGCTCCCACTAATTTGAAAGCATTATTTTGCTACTATAGCCAAACCTTTGACAGAATTAACCAAGAAAGACATTAATTATGAATGGAATAATGAACAAGAATCAGCCTTTCAAACACTAAAGAGCAAAATGACCAGGAACCCTGTTTTAGTTTATCAGATTTCCAGATTTCTACTTAGCTTGTGATGCCTCAAGTACAAGAATAGGAGCTGTATTATTACAAAGGCAACAACTAGAATGAGAGTATATTGTATACTAGAGTTTTAAATCCAGCAGAAAGAAACTACAGTACCACAGAAAGAGAATGTTGTATACTGGGGTTTAAGAGATTTGGGCATACTCTTAGGTCACTTAAGGTTAATGTGCTTACTGATCACAAATCCATTTGCGACCTATTTAAAGAGCGCCTTTACCAACAACATGAAGTTCATGACATTCCCAACATGCTAGAATTTGCCCAAAGACTGGGTATATTCAGGAAATTTAACACCTTGGCAGATCCATTATCAGATCTCAGAAGAAACAGAAAAATGCATTACCACTAATACCTTTTCTTTTAGTTTGTCAGGTAGTGATTTGAAGTCTAGAAAGTGAAAATACAAGGTGCAGAAATCAGACAGATAGTAGGACAGTTAATGACAGATGAATCTTTAAAACCTGATTTTGAATTAATAAATGGATTGCTGTATAGAGGCCAACAGAAAGAACGGTTGTTCTCGTCTATACATCCCAAGAGGCGCTAATCAGAAGTTTTAGAACTAATACACTCATATAAGTTAGCGGGATATCCAGGAATTAAAAGACAAGCTGAATCATAACAGAAATTATTTTTAGCCACATTGTAGTAGAGATGCAAAAAACTTTACAGAACTGTGTTGTAACTAGATATGTAGAAATAGTACAGTAAATAAGGATCGTAACCATTCAGAAATCTTAAATCCTGAATTATCACAAGACATTCGTATCCACAGTTTCTTCTTTCAGTTATCTGCTGAATTTACTAGTGATCTTTGAAAGAAAATATGTGAATTTTATGCAACAAATAAATGTCAAACAGAGCTTATAAACCAGAGTTCTAACGGAGCAGCAGAACAGACTAATCGTAAAATAAAGGATATCCTGAAAACTTTAGTGACCTGGACAGAAGATTGGGACTTAGCATTAGAGACGTACAATTTCCTTGAATAATACTTTAATATGAGACATTAGGAGAATCCCAACACTTTTGCTGTAGTTTATCAGAAAGAGTACCTAACATTATTAGTCGGTACACCACCCAGACACACTTATACTTCTGGTGACTGTTGCATGGAAGACCAAGACATCCTTACAGATAATCATGAAAACAAGGGAAAAATTAAAAAGGGTCATAACACTCATGCCAAATAATATAATAAGTACCATTAAACCAGACATTAAAAATGGGTACTCAAATGTATGTACAAAATCATGTTCTTGATGGGCCAAATGTAAAGGTATCTCCCAGATTCACTGGACCATATAGAGGTTGTAGAAGTATAAAATTAAACAAATATAGGGTATCAATGAAGTTATCAAAAGGAAAAAGTAGTTCTGGAATCATATAAAAGTAGTAAAAACAGATCCATAATTCCTCTAAGAAGATATAGATAACGAAGACGAAAATGGTGTAGATAAGGTTTGAAACCCAAGATATAATCTGCAAGCAGAACAGAGTTAATTATGTATATAAATGTATATGATATATATAAATGTGATGTATGTCAAAATTTATACATATAGATTGATTGATTAATTGAGACTTATCTGGCGTCACAGCTTCTGGTCACCGACACTTGAATACTAAGTGTGATATTTTCATTTTATAGTGTAATATAAAAATTAAAATTAAAATTAAAATTCTGTAAAAGAACTACATATAAATTTTATTAAAAGGAAAAACAAAAGAAAACTGCTTCAAAATTAAATAAATATATAAAATTCTGCTAAAAGAACTATTAATAGATTTGATCAAGATAAACAATATAACTTTAGAAAAAAATATATATATATATATATATATATACCTAAACAACACAGCTGTCGAATATATTAAAGAGAAGACCAGCTTCTTTGATAAAAGAATAACATTATTAATACACATACTTTCTCCCAACAGTTTGCCATGTTATAATTGCCACCTGCTTCACTACTGTTTGGTAAAAAATGATTCTAAGTTCCACAGACTGGGACACTCAACCGGCGTGCCTAACAGTCAGTGGAGACAAGCAATCGTCACAGAAGGGGCTCATTCTCCCCATTCATCAAGCCGTGAGTTAAACGTGTATGGCTAATACGTAATCTACACAATACAACCTCCCACTTCCTTCAGCATTAGGTCATATTTCAAGGGTGTCTGACTAGTGATTTCTTTCATTTGTGGGGACCTCTCTGTCCCTGAAGTGCCCATAATTGCTGGATGGATTTCCATATAATATGGAATGCATCACGATATAGAACAAGGACATTTCTGGGTATCGAATTTGTGCTGCTGATTTGGCTAGCTCATCTGCCTTTTCATTTCTGATATATTCCGCAGGCAGGGACCCAACAAAAGAAACAATGCTTCCTCTACAATGGTGAAAGATCCACTGCAAAGATCTTCAACACTAAGGAGATGATCAGTATTGAGAACTTCCAGGGACTCTAAAGGCACTTTTAAGTCACAAAATATTGTGTGAACGCACAGAATTGTGCAATATGTTCCAGGCTACTAAGATGCCAAAAGAAAGCTGACTCAGCTGCCCAAAGTTTGAAGCAACTGAAGGCGCACCTCTTCGGTTAAGATTCACTAAAAACTCCATAACCAACATAGCATTAGTTTAGAGCCATCAGTAAATAAATCTGTATTCATATGCTCTGAAGCATACTCTAAAAATATTGCCCTCATTCCTCATCAGATTTATCCTCTTTGCTCCACTGAAGTACCTGGGAATTTCACAGCAGGTACCTTGAGCTAAGGAGTAATGGGATACACACAAGGAAATGCAGGGATTTTCCAATATTGTATCCTCTAAATCTCTTTAATTCTATAGCTAAAAGGAGTAGGTGTGGATGATTTTCATAAAAATTGTTAAAAATATTTCCTGTTTGCCACAGCAAAAGCCAGAAGATTAGGGAAGTCACACTCTAAGCCAGTATGAGAGCAATGATGACTGTGATAGAGTTCAGGGCATTTCTCATAAAGCCGACCTTAAACTAAGATATTGGTGATAGACAGCTCCTGTATTTATACGAATACCTGAATGTAGACAAGTCTAAAATTTTAAGTTAGATGAAGAGAGCTAAGAATATACTTCACAACCGTAGAACAGCTTTGATAAAATTAAGGTTTTATGAAGCTTTAGTATAAGATTTCTACTAGCTCCCCAACTGGTGTGAGACAGCACCTTCAAGATGTGTAGAGCTTCTAGGCACTTTGCTTTGATATGTTTGATATGGGGACCCAAGTCATTCTGCTGTCAAAAACTAGGCCTAAGAAGCGCGTTTATTCTACATAGAGTTCTAGCCCGCCTAGGCAGAGTCTGGATCAGGATGTACTCCCCTAATCCAGCAGAAGTGGACAGCGGTAGTCTTACTTACAGAGATTTTAAAGCCTGTTTCTCAGCCCAACTTGTTATTTATTTATCGTTAATTGCCAACTTTCTTTCGGCTACAGTCATCGGGTGGCAACAAAGATATTAACAGGTCATCCACAAATAACGTCTTCGAGACCCCTCTTTTGGAATAACAGTAACTGTTTTATAGCCAGAGCAAAGTGTTACACAGAACACTGCCCTGGGAACACCTTCTTCTTGGCACCTTTTCTCTGGTAAAGTACCAACTTTAACTTTAAAATACCTACGATGTAAAATGATCTGACAAATAAGGTAATTTTCTCATGAACCACTAATGTCATTGTCTTGAGAATTCCATGTCTCAGCAGTGTCATATGCCTTTCTATATCAAAAAACACTGTCCACGTGGTGTTGGGCAAATGCTTCACAGACAGAGGTTTCAAGTTGCAGTAAGATATCCAGTGTGGAGTGCATTTTTCAAAGCCACACTGAAGGTGTTAAGATACTGTTGTGCTCTAAATACCACATCAGCCTTACATTTACCATTTTTCATTAATTTACAAACAGCAAGTTAACATGATAGGCTGATGGCTTGCTGCATAAGAGGATCTTTTCAGGCTTAGAAATGGTAACATAGTTGCCAATTCCCATATGCTAGAGTAGCTGCTTTCATCCATATTCTATTGATAATGCTGATTATAAAAAGTTTTGTGTTCCAGCAAATGTGTTTAAACATTTATAAGGAATCTCATCAGGGCCAGGGGCAGTGTTCTTGCTCCTGGCTAAAGCAGAAGTCAAATTCCCTTTCAAGAAAAAGAGCATATTGTAGATTCACTTTTGTTTGATGAAAAATCAAGAAGTACCTGTTGTTCTTCCATCATTCTGAAATGATGTCCTAGAACTATCTGATTTTTTCAGAGACTCAGAGCAAAGTGTTCAGAAAATATAATGCCTTAACTTCTGTGGCATCAGTGTACTTGATTATTATTACTTTAAGGACTGGGAGGAAGTTGGGTGTAAATTTACCTGAATTTTCTTATTTTCTTCCAAATGCGCTGACTGGTGTTCTGCTGTTAATAGAGGATACATATCCTGCCGCAGTTGTCTTCTGGCAGCTTTCATAGCTTTTTCGAAATCGCCTTTCCTGTTTATAAGTGATGACGGCCCATCCACAGTCGATGTCTCGGCACCTGGTCAATGATGACCTTGGCTCGATGCACATGGGCATGGATCCAACATATTTCAATATTTTTCCCTTATTATACAATTTATGGAGTGAAAACTTTATATGTTGTACAATATTATTTTTGGGATTATAGCTTTGAATGGCTTCTATAGCACTTCTGGAGTCGCTATAAATCGCAAAATTATTACATGAGGCTTCTCTAATTATTTTTATGGCTGACACTATTGCACGTAATTCAGCTGTAAATACTGAGGCTTTGTCTGGGAGAGAGAACTGATACGTTTTGTTTTGGAATACTGCAGCATATCCCACTCCGTATTGTGACTTAGATCCGTCGGTGTATATTGCGTAATGTGGACCTTTTCGGATTATGTTCTACTGTATGTTGTCTATGGTATTCTGGAGTATATGAATGATTTTTTTTATAAATATTTCAAGTGTGTACAAATTCTCATTTTATTAATTGTCCAAGGAGGAGGTAATTTTAATATTAAAAGTAATTGTATATTTATATTTAGCTACTCAAACAATCTTCTAGCTCTAATTGGGAAAGGATGTGGATGATTCTTTATAAACACATCTCTTATTCCAAATAATTTTTTGGTTGGAGAATCATTTGTCTGAATTCTCAGAGCACTCTTCATTGTTACTAGCTCTCTATGGAGAGACAGAGGTAGTTCACCACATTCAACTTGTAAAGAAGATGTTGGTGATGATCGAAAAGCTCCTGAACATATTCTAAGACCCTCATTATGAATTGGGTCTACCGTTTTCAGCGTTGCGTCTGATGCCGAGCCATATATTTCACTTCCATAATCAACGACAGACAGCACTGTTGCTTTACACAATAAAGTAAGGGTATGTCTATCTGCTCCCCAAGTAGTGTTCGACAGTTTTTTAATTAGGTTTAATGCTGTTTTACATTTTGATTTCATGTATGTTATGTGGGCTTTCCAGTTCATGTGAGTATCAAATACTTATCCCAAAAATTTTGCGGTTTGGCCAATTGGTATACTATGGTTTCTGATTTTTATGTCTATTTCTTCGCCTTTTTTCCACTTTTTATTTTCATAAAACATGATTGCTTGGGTTTATCTATGGAAAGTTTAAAGCCTACAGATAAAGCCCATTCATCTATTTTTACTATGCTTTTATTAATGATTCGTTCTACATGTTTTATTTGAGATGCTGAATAATATATGGCAAAATCGTCCATATACAGGTTACTTTCAATACCAATAGGTAGATTATTACTGATATCAATAATTGCTAAAGTAAACAGTGTGCCACTAAGGACGCTTCCCTGTGGAACACCATTTTCAAGAGGAAATGTTCTAGACAGAACATCATCAATTCTCACCTGAAAACTGCGATTTGTCAAAAAGTTTTGTATAAACCTAGGTAAGTGTCCACAGATGTTGTTGTTTTGTAAAGTTTTTAATGTAGCATACCTCCATGTAGTACCGTATCCTTTTCAGTGTCAAAAAAGATAGCTACAGTAATTTGTTTTCGTTCAAAACCTCTATGTATATGGTCTTCTAAGCTACAGAGAGAATCTAATGTAGCTCTGTTACACTGTGACCCGAACTGGGCGGGAGTCAAAATTTTATTTTCTCGAATGTGCCATGTTAGTCGAGCATTTACCATTTTCTCTAGCAATTTTAAAGAAATTGTTAAAGTCTGGTCTGTAATTGTTTACATTACTGGGATCTTTTCAGGTTTGGGGATTGGAATAATTATAGCTTTACGCCATTCATCAGGAAATAAATTTCTAAGCTATAAGTAGTTATAAAACTCTAACAAGTAAAAATAAATAAAAAGGTGCTAAATGGCAGATAATTTCAAAACAAATATTGTCACCTCCAGAGGCAGATTTATTGCTGTTCAACAGAGCAAATTCTAGCTCTTCCATATTAAATTTTCTATTATAATATATATCTTCTACTGTTTCAAAATTTATTGTTATTAATTCTATATTATTTTTCTTTGTGCAGAAATGCTCATCTAAATTTTTGTTGCTACTTACTTTTGCTAAATTTTCACCTATTACATTACTAATTTCTTTAGGATCAAGTATTCTTTTCCCATCTTTTATTATGGCATGCCTAGGTGGTTTAACATGGGTACCATTTATTTTCCTGAATTTTTCCCATATTTTTTGTATGGGAGTATTTTTAGAGAGATCTGATACATATTTTTTCCATGAAATGATTCTGCTTCTAATTACTTCTCTTTTAAACTTTGCTGATATTTTGTTATATAGAGGTTTTAACGTATCAATTTCTAATAATAATATAGTCAGTTTTTATAAGGTTCCTTCTAATATTGGTAATGTTTTGTTTAAGTTACTGAATTTTCTATTCAGATTATTTAGTCGTCTTCCAATTTGGTGTTTTATTTTTGTTAATTCTGTTAGTTTTTCAGACCACCATGAGACTTTGTGTTTTGTTGGATGAGATTTGGATTTTGGTATTGCTTTATCAGCAGCATTCGTATGAAATCAACAAGAAATTTATTAGTTTCATTATGGTCTTTCAATTATTCAAATGGTGGGATATTCCTAGTGTGGAATTCATACTGCTCCCAATCTGCTTTATATAAATGTTATATTGAGGGACATGCTTGGTAGGATTATTTTGTAATAATGAAATTAATATTGGGAAATGATCACTTGTATGTAAGTCGATAACCGTATTCCACTCCAATCTGTCTACTATGTTTGTTGTACATAGAGTGAAGTCGAATAAGGAAAATGTTCCATGTGTTTTGGAAAAATATGTGCTGATTTCGTTATCATTTATACAGCACATATCATATGAATCTACGAGTTGCTTTATTTTACTCCCTGCTCTATTTGAGTCTGTACAATTACAGTCCCACATTGGGTTGTGGGCATTAAAATCACCTACTATTAATGTTGGTTCCTTGGTATTAAGTAATTCTTTGAGTTTGTCAAAGTCATAATTTTTATTAGGTTGATTGTACATATTATGAAGTACATAATTATCGCTTTTTATTCGTATTCTAATACTCGACGTTTACAGATCAGTAAAGTTTACAGGTACTTTGTCTTAACATACTTTGTTGTGTACATATATAGCAGTACCTAAATTTCCTTCGTCCTCTCGTGATGTTGATGCTCAGGTTTATTTACCTATTGTTGATATTGTTTTGTTGACATGTTGCAAACATAATATCATTGGTTCATATTCTTTTAATAACCGTTGTATTTCTCCTAGGTGTAATCTGGTCTGTAGACCATTTATGTTCCATTGTATAATATAACTATTGAAAATATTTTTTGATAGCGGTCGAGTTTTACTCTCTTTTCTTGTATTATCAATTTGGATTTTTTCTAATAATTTACTCACGACATTCATTTGTTTTTCCTTATAACAAACTAAGTGCTCAATGCACATGTGTCATATTTCATTTATGCCACATTTAAATAAACTACGTTTCTTAGTATATCTGTACTGATCATGAAAGGAAGGCTATTGTGAAATCTCCGTTTGGTCAAACCAGACGCAGACGTCATCAATAAGTACCTGTGTAGTGCTTTAAGACAGTGCGTCATCATACATTAGCATGCGTTTGCATAAACTCAGCGTTCTCCTTTTGCTCAGAGCTGGAGGCAAAGTCACGTAGCCGTGGGAAGTCCTTGGGAACGAGGTCATATGTTTGTTCGTGTGTGTGAATCTTAGTCTTGCTATGTAAAAGTGTGAAAGCTTAGATATCAGATCGACATGGGAGATCATCCTGTGCAGACCAATTGTATTCTTTTGTATATAACCTTTATACGAAATACAAGAAAAACCACTATGGAGTTTGTCTGAAATCCTGCAGAACATTGGTCTGATCTTCCAAAAACAGTCTTATTCTACAGCCATGGAGAAACTGAAGATGTCATAACCAAACTCTGACTGAGTTCCAAACACAGTCCTTATAACCAAACACCAGGGGGAATTTCTGATGAAATACCTTCCTACAACAGGTGGTGGCAGCGCAAAACAGCACAAAACAGCAGATCAACAGCGATCAACAGCGTACAACAGTATACACAACAGCGGTCACAACAGAGCTTTCTGGCAGCACCTCTACATGGCGTCTACATTGGTAAACGGAAGCTCCGATACGGCGAGATGCCCAAAAAACCATAGACAATTGTCATCTTCATAAACGACATGGTTACAGGCAGACGGACAACTCGATGCATCAAAACGTCTTGGAAGCGGAAAGAAAACAATCAACAACGAAAAAGCGAGGAAAACATCTGACCTTCACAACACATCTTCCCCAACGCATGGCAGAGAGAGAGAGAGAAATCTACACAAATCTACGCAACATTGCACATCAACACTCCACGATGTTCCTTGAGGGTTTCTGCAATCAACATTCATCAACATAAGAAGTTCAACATCCACAATAACATCCCTTCGATGACGTGTATCTAGCCAGACGGAAGTTGGACAGCAGAGGAACCTCGTCGACCTACTTACCAGAATCCAATAAAAAGCTAAGTACAGCCATTATTTATAACAGTTGGTATATTCATTTACAGTGTTCGGGTCTCGAGTGGCAGGTTGCTGATATAAGGTGAGCAGTGCCGTAGATTACTACCTTTGCCTTGCAGACGTAGTGGTTCCTGATACCTCATTTTTTTTTTCATACTTTTGTGTTCTTTTATTTTTTACGCCTGACACGTTGTTAACTCTGTTCTTTTTCAGGAAAGTGCATTTATTACTTTTCATTATTGTATTTTATGATGCATTTTTCATAAGTGATGTTATTTTTTAGCGGTTATATGAATCTCGGTTGTTATTTACTTGCGTTCCTGGTTTAGATTTATGAGGTTACGTAGCGGCCGTGTTTATTCATATAGGTTTCAAGATCACTTAGAGAGTAGGCGTGCGGATAGGAAACTTAGTAGGAAAATGACTCCTCCAACCCTAAGTGGGAGCGACCCCACCACTTCCCCACAGAATCCTGTAGTTACGGTAGTTAATGCTAGATCGCCAATTGTACCATTCGCAGGTCGTGTCAATGGATTTTTGACGCAGGGTGTCGAATTTTGGATTTCGTCTATAGACGTACACCTCACGGCAAAATCTATTACCGATCCGTCTTTACAATTGCAAGAGGCAAAGAGTTTCATAGATTTTGCTAAAGGAGATGCAGGTGCGTACTTGCGGGGAATATCTTTTAAAGAAACAAACACTTGGGATGGTTTCAAAGCCAATCTGCGTTCCATTTATGGGAGTGAGGATGCATTGGATGAAGTTCTTGCTTTACGCAACATCATAAGGCTCACATCTATGACTAATCTAAGTATAGCAGATAGGGCAGCTCTGATAGGAGATAGGCTCGAAGAGTATAAAGGACAGATTGATGGCTCAAGTTGGGTCAATGGTAATCTGCATATCAGTTCCAAATCTGTCTGCAGGTTATTCTATTTAACACTTGTAACAGCGATGTTACCTGAACCTTTGGTTAAGTGTTTTGACGAGAAATTACAGTCAGATAGCTCAGAATTAGATATCTATAGGCAAGTTCGGAAACACTTGTCCAAGTGTACAGATCTCGATCCTTCTCTAATTCAGGATTTTACAAAGCAAGAAAACAAAAATCATGCGTCTACATCACCGCAACAGGTTAACTTAGTCACTAATAATCCATCAGCAGTCATTTGTTTTAACTGCAAAAAACCAGGTCATGTGATAAATGAGTGTAGGTCCCGCTATTGTTCAATCCATAACAGTACGCATCATAAGTATAGTCATTGCAATGCAAGAAAGAAGAATTTAAACAGTAACACAAACATTCAAAATACTGGTAATGACGCTAAAAGCAACAGTACCATGGGGAAAGAACAAACATTACAAGCAGAACAGTAATGCAGGTCAGAAACAAGTACATTCAAATCGTTCCTCGGGAAAGCCAACTTCAGGCTCAGCAGTTCCAAACAATAATGCGTCAGTGAATTTTCCGAATGCCGGCGGGCAGACAAACACCACATAGCCAGCTTAAAGGGGGAGGAGAGTGATATTGGGTTATCATCACTTTTTGAATCAGATAATAAGTTTAATGTTCTCCAAGATATGTGTGAAGACAAGAATTTTCCAGAAATCGAGGTAGAGTCTCCCAAACATGCAGAGCACGGTCCCGTAGATTTTTGCAAAATACACGCTATTATAGGCTCAGAAGAAGTTAGACCCACTTTGCATGCAGTTAGCTTAGAACACAAGCATTTCACCTTGTTTTTGATTCAGGTAGTCCACGTAATATAATGGATTTACGTACCCATCACCTTTTATTTTCAAGATTTCCCATCGAACGCTCCGATGTTCGTTTGTCAGAATAGGCAATAACGAATTAGATGTAATTGGTACATCTCAGATACAATACAGGTTGGGGCAACGTACTTTTACGGATACCTTTATCATTGTTGGCAATATTAATATGTACCCAGTAGTTATCATGGGATATCCATCAATGTCATTACATAACGTAATTTTAACACCCGCAAAACACGGAGTGTTTATAAAAGGAAATTCTATCGGTCTTCACACACATTGAAATCTGTTTTGGATCAGAAGGAGACAGAGAGTAAGAAGATAACGTATATCGAAGAGCCAGTCACTTGTCTCATAAGCGATGATATTGTTACAGCAACCCAACATAACTCTCAGGCACCCGTCCTTGCTGCGTTCGCACAAACCATTGAGCCAAACACACCATCGTATCTCACGGTCAAGGTTAAAAGAAAATTGCCAGGCTCAGAGGTTTTAATTCTTCCTGATACCTTAAAGATCAATGGGCTTTCATTCACGCAAGCATTATACACAGTAAATTCTGATCATCGGGTTAACATTGAAGTTTTTAATCACTTAAATGCTGCTTTAACAGTACATGAAAATCAACATATTGTCAATATCGAAGCATATAAACATCGAATCCTTACAGTTGCTGAAATTAACTCCACTGAATCAGCAACAGACGAATCTCTTTTAAAGGTAATTAAAGGCAAAATCGAAGCAGACATCTTAGATAGGGATATAAGCAAGAAATTTTTTGATCTTTTATCCAAATATAGTGATGTTTTTTCTACTAGTACTGGAGCTTTAGGCAAAACGGAAGTCATCGAACATCAAATTCGTTTAAAGGATAAGGACCAGGTCATTTACGTGCCTTCATATCGTCTACCGGCCAAATTTCTGAATGAAATCAATGTTGAGGTAGATAAAATGTTAAAAGGGGTTATTAAGAAATCTAACAGCCCTTATAATTTTCCCTTGATAGTAGTACCAAAAAAGGACAAAACCTGGAGGATTTGTGTTGACTTTCGCAAGCTCAACGACCAAACTATCCCTGATCGTTTCCCAGTACCTTGCACAGATGATATTTTGTCTCTATTAGGACAGAATAAATTTTTACTTCCTTGGACTTACTTAAAGGCTTTCACCAGATACCCTTAGCTAAGGATAGTACCCAGTACACTGCTTTTAGTACAGCTAGAGGTCACTATGAATTCCTACGTATGCCATTTGGGCTACGTTGTGCTCCTATTACGTTCACTAGAATGATCAATATAGTGTTCGGAGATTTACTAGGGAATATTCTCCATGCTTATATGGATGATTTAGTTATATTTTCCAACACCTTGGACTAGAGATAGTCCTTCAAAGGTTAAGAGAACATCATCTAAAAGTAAAAATTTCTAAATGTGAGTTTTTTAAAGACGAATTAGTCTATTTGGGTTTCATGGTATCTCGGCAAGGTCTTAAAGTAGTCCATGATAAAATCTCTGCTATTAGTAAATTTCCCGTTCCTACTAATGTTAAAGCCATACAGCAATTTCTCGGGGTTTCGGGTTATTATCGTCGGTTTATCCGAGATTATTCAGTAATAGCAGCTCCTTTAACTGATCTCATAAGGAAGGACGTAACTTTTAAATGGGAATCCCAACATCAAATTGCTTTTGATACCTTGAAAGAAAAAAATCAGTTCTGCTCCTATTTTAAAGTTTCCCGATTTTACTAAAGAGTTTATTATTGCAACCGACGCATCAGATCAAGGAGTAGGAGGTGTGTTACTCCAGTGGCATGACAATAAGTTTTTCCCCATTGCTTTTATTCTCGCAAATTAAAAATGTCAGAGAAGAAATATGCAGTAATAGATAAGGAATGCCTCGCCATTGCTAATTCGTTGGTACATTTTAAATATATAATCTATGGGTATAGTGTCAAGGTTCTAACTGATCACAAGCCCCTTACTGACTTTTTTAAAGGTTTCAATCATAGTCCTAAAAGAACTCGGTGGCACATGATTATCCAGGACTTTGGAGCTAAAATTGGATACTTACCCGGTAAAGCAAACGTAATCGCAGATGCGCTATCTCGTAACCCAGTGCCAACACACTCAATACCTTTCGCTGATCTAGAAGAAATTCCAATTCCTTCGCAAGCTATGAAAATTGCTATCGAAAATGGTCAATCTTTAGCCCAAACAACAGAGAATATTACAGATATAGAATGGAATCTAGATTCAGTACGACAAGAACAAATGAAAGATCAGAAATTAAGAGTAATAATAGATGCATTAAATAGGAATCCAGATGATAAGGAATATGTGAAATATACGAATCAATATTTCTTGATTAAGGATAACATTCAATGCCGATCCGTGGCTAGGAGAACCAGGAGTTCAACACAGTTAACTAACGACCAGGTGGTTGTACCTATCACATTAATCCCAATCGTTCTGAAATGGCTTCACAACCATCCTCTGCATGGTCATCCTGGGTTCTGAAATAACCTCTCAAAAGGCCAAGTCATTATTTTACTGGTCTACTATGTTAAAAGATATTAGGACATATATTAAAAACTGTGATATATGTTTCCGTCACAAGGGCCATACTAAGAATCCTGTAGGTCTCGGAACTTATCCCGTGCCTAGCAAACCTTTTGAAAGGGTACACCTTGATTTATTGACAGGTTTTTACGAGACAGACCGGGGAATAAAACCTCTTGGTTATCATTGACGCCCTTACACGGTATACTGAATTAATACCACTAAAAAGTAAAACAGCCATTGAGTGCGCTAGGAAGTTTTACGAGTGCTATATATGCAGACATGGAATTCCAAATATAATAATCTCTGACTCAGGTGGAGAATTCAATAATCACTTCCTTAACTCATTGTGCGAAATTCTGCAAATAAAGAAAGTCAATACGATGATATACCATCCTGAATCTAATGGATTGGTAGAACGGGTTAATAGAAAGGTGCTAGACATACTGCGTGTAAACATAGGCGGTATGGACCCAAACTGGGATATTGCAATACCCACTGTGTCCAGTACCCTAAATAACAATTATCATACTTCAATCCGTATGTCTCCCCATGAAGCTGTATATGGGATACCTGCTAGGTCACCTTTTCACATATTATTCCCGACATCTAGTTTATCAGATCCATTGAAGGATATAATAGATGTTAGCCGAAGTAGATATCAAACACTTTATCAAAACCTCTTACAGGCTCAAGTGTTAATGAAGAATGCACATGATAAAAAAGCTAAGGTCACAAAGCCTTACCAAGAAGGAGATATAGTATATGTACAGGTCTATGTTAGAAAAGGACTAAATTGGAAATTATTGCCTAAGTTTAAAGGTCCTTTCATAGTTATAGAAGTTTTAATAGGTAACCGACTTAAAATTCGGAATCAGTCCGATTCAACGGATGTTCGAACAGTATCTATCTCTCATGTGAGAGCTTAAGACTATGGTTTGTTATGAAAAAGTTAATTATTGTGTGAATTTTTACATCATTTGAATGATGCGATGTTTTTGTTTCATTATTTACAAGTTATTTTTTTGCAGGCTCCAACATGAAGCTTGTCAAATTATACCATGCACTATTCCTCTCAATGTTTATCGTAGCTGGGAAGAGTTCTGAAATAACTTTACATCATGGTTCTATAGTAGAGGAAATGAATAATTTCTTTCTAACTGGCAGTAATGTAGTTTTAGAAGTCAATATGAACGCCATTTTTACTAGCGAAAATGAAGTAATAACTTTGAAATCAGAATTGACTCTTTTTTTATCAATCTCTGGCAGACTTGCATAAATCATTCTTAGCTAGCAGTGATCCAACGTCGCCTAATCAAGTCAGTGACACAATTAATATGCTTTTCTGGGAATTAAGGAATAAAACAAGCGAAGCTGAAATCTTGGCTCGTGATTTGCTAATGTGGTCAATACCTCATGACGTTACAGAAAGGCGTAACCCACTTGTTCTAGCGGCATTAAATTTGGTTGGTTCCGTGGCAGGTCTTGGGTTAGGGATTTCAAATCGTTTTGAAACTTCGCGATCACGGGGTTAAAATCGAAAATCTGGAACATCAACAAGAGGTATTAGCAGGAGAACTAAACAAACAAATTCAAGCTTTGAACAGCGTAATCAGTAAAGTAAATGAACAGTCACGACGTTTCAATCAGGTTCATGACACTCAAGTTTTGTTAGCAACTTTGATGTATTATCATGCTAAAATTAATCATGTATACTCGAGAGTTTCAAGCTTTATCGAAAAATCAAAAGATTACGTGGAAGCTATAACACTTGCTGCTAAAGGCGTGTTGTCTCCTCATTTGTTACCGATTAAAGATCTTACTCAGATTATCAATAATGCTCACGATAAAATGCGCTATGTTCCAGTAGTAGATTTTCATAAAGTTGAATTTTATTACAGCTTGATCACAGTTAAAGTTGACCTTGATAAGATCGTAATCGACATTCCTTTCAACCCATCAGACGCGTGGAAAGCGTATAAAATTTCGCCTTTTCCCACGTATGTATCTAACGTCTCGACACCTATTATTAATAATCTGTCAGCTCTAGTATTGGTTTCCGCCAATAAAGAAGCTTTTACGGTAGTCCGAGACCAAGCACTGTTAAATGATTGCCATGATGTTATGAATAATGTAGTGTGCAGGATCGATTTGTTTGAATTCTTAAACATTACGTCATTGAATTCATGCGAATTGGACTTGGTACTTAACAGAACCTCTCCCCATACACATGAACATTGTTTGGCTGGTTTAGTACGGTATCGTGACAATCAGTTTCGTCACAGGCTCGTGAATGGCACGTCATTCGTCTTCTCTGCAGAACCATACATCGTCACTTGCCCAGATGGTACTAGGACAACAGGACACATGTTCGTCGTTAATGATGGCTGCACTGCAACAACGTCGTCACTCTTCATCCGAGCTAGCACATCCATCATCAGAGGCCGCAACTTCTTCATCAACACATCGTTGGGAAACACTAGGCTGCAAGGTCTAACAATTCCCTACAGCAGGCCCATCGAAAACGCTATTGCATCATTAGACTTGCTGTCTCCTGCGAGCCATTCTTCTGATCACCATGATTTTCTTCTCCTCTACACATTAATTGCCGTTGGTATGTTGCTGGGAGCCGTAGGCGTAATCGTCAGCGTAATGTTTTGGAAAAAGCACGAGAGATGAAGGAGACCATTGCGAAATCTGCTGATTCTCAAAGGTCAACGTTGGACTGGCGCAATTATATGTTCCGAGTTCGATAATGGAATTACTGGCCATTTTTTCATTAAAGCTCGAATACACAGAGAAAGACTGAAAAGGTTCTATTTTCGGTGGTAATATATGTGAGGAAGAGCTGAACATTTCTGGTGTTATCATTTATCTACATTTATTTCTTTAATAACCTATACTACATAATTATGTATGTATCAATTGCGTGTAGTAGCATGTTGTTCATTCAACATTTTGCATTTAGTAATTTGGTTGTCCATACTGATTAATCTATCAGGATAACTGTTTGTTTATATAAACCTACCATATGGTTATTACCTTTTGGATACATTTTTTAAGCATTGATTTCAATCTCTATCATTGCAAGTGTATTCATATAATCTGTGCACAAATGTTTTTACTTCGTATACGAATTGCATTATCATTTCAGGATTGCATTATCATTTCTGAATTGCATTATTTGATTTATCCGGATTACATTATCTATATATGATTTGCATGTTAATCATTAGCATTGTCAGTATAATCAATGTTTGAGTTATATAACTTACCTTTTTTTTCTCACTTTGCTACATTTTAGTAAGACTTGTGTTCACAAATATGCAACATATTTCAGTATTTGCTGTCTTCAGTAATTACCATATATCTCATTCACATTTTGAGTATAATGATATTTGGAAGCGTATGTTTTCTTTTGCTTTCTGAGAATTTATGCTTAGCTAGTGAATGCCTGTTTTGATGATTTCGTTCCTATTGTGTTTTACGTGGCTGAGCAAATGTCATATTTCATTTATGCCACATTTAAATAAACTACGTTTCTTAGTAAATCTAAGATAATTCCCAAAATGTATATCTGTACTGATCATGAAAGGAAGGCTATTGTGAAATCTCCGTTTGGTCAAACCAGACGCAGACGTCATCAATAAGTACCTGTGTAGTGCTTTAAGACAGTGCGTCATCATACATTAGCATGCGTTTGCATAAACTCGGCGTTCTCCTTTTGCTCAGAGCTGGAGGCAAAGTCACGTAGCCGTGGGAAGTCCTTGGGAACGAGGTCATATGTTTGTTCGTGTGTGTGAATCTTAGTCTTGCTATGTAAAAGTGTGAAAGCTTAGATATCAGATCGACATGGGAGATCATCCTGTGCAGACCAATTGTATTCTTTTGTATATAACCTTTATACAAAATACAAGAAAAACCACTATGGAGTTTGTCTGAAATCCTGCAGAACATTGGTCTGATCTTCCAAAAACAGTCTTATTCTACAGCCATGGAGAAACTGAAGATGTCATAACCAAACTCTGACTGAGTTCCAAACACAGTCCTTATAACCAAACACCAGGGGGAATTTCTGATGAAATACCTTCCTACAACACATGCACCCTTTTTCATGGTTATTCAGATCTGTGGTTTCTTTTTTTCTATATTTCATAAAATTTCTTATAATGTTTGTTAAACCATGTTTTGTTATGCTTTTGTTGTTATGCATAATTCAATGAAACAATCATTACATCCACAAGTATTATCATGTGTATCCTCTTTTCATTTGCTCTTGTACCAATTACTGGAGATGGAGTAATCTCTTCTCCCTTGACATAATCATTATCATCTATGGTATGGTTCTCTTTCACTTCTTCAGTGTTCTCGACATTTGCCTTCATAGGTTTTACTATTATTTTAGGAGATAAAGGTATATTCTTAGCTTGTTTTTGTTTTTGTTCCTTTTTCATCTCCTTTGCCTTTGGTTTAACTGATGTTTCTCTAATAATAGTTGGTTTCTTCGTTTTGGGTGGTGTTCTCTGCAAAGGCCTTTTTTTATCTTTAATTTCCAGTCTATCTCTACCCTCTTCTGTTACTTTAGTAGCGGCATCGTCCTGTGTTTCTATTTGCATTTATATTTCAAATGAATTGGATAAAATATTATCCATCTCATTTGTACCTGTTTCTTTATTCTCTATTTTATTTTTATTTCTAAATTATTAATTTTTTCTTGAGATTTACTTTTCTGTGCTCTGTCACTTCTATCTGTTTGCGTTTTTGCTTCATTTTTTGCTCTTGTTATTGAAAAATATGTGTGTTTCTTAGACGGATTTTGAATTCCTCTCACTTTTAATTCCAACTTAGCCTCTTTTATAGACATCCCCGTTCTTTCTTGTAGTATTTTTAATTCCGTATTGCCCACAGTTTACACACTTAGGTTCACTGCACTTCCACTGCGTGGTATCATCAGTAGATCCACAATAAGCGCATACCGGTTCATTTCTACAATTTTTCTGTGTGCATACTTACTGCAATTTTGACACTGCAGTGGCTTTGGGACATAGGGTCTCAACTCTCTATTTTGGCCTAAAATTTTTATTTTTTGAAGTAGATCTTCACCCTCAAATTTTATTTTTGCTATTTTTAACGTTTGTCTATTGCTGCTTTTACTTGGTACAGCATATACTTCACAATCTTGGACCTTTGGGTATCTTTTTTTGAGAGAGTCCAATAGCATTTTCTTATCGACTGGTTCGTTATTGTTTTCAGGAGTACAATGGTACCCCGAATGCTGTTCATAGTTTCGTGTTTTTTTTTCACTTTTATATTAATACTGTCAATATTTCTTTGGACTGACTTTTTGTTGTGGCTTCTATAAGCCAAGTTTTTTCCTTTATTTGTCTAAACGACATATCTGTCGTTGGATGTCTGTTTAATAAATAATTTTCTAGTTTTAGGGCTGAAATATTTTGGTCAGCTTCCATGGTTAGAAACCTTGACCACCTTCCACTCCCAAAGAGAGAGTCGAAGTGAGTCAAGGTTGGGTCATGTTGGTATTTACTCCTTTTTGGAGTTTTATAGGGTATTAAGGTTTTAATACCACTCAGATTTGGATTATTTGGATTATCTAGAGAATTGCCCATTTCCATGCTAGAAGATTTGCTCTGTGCTGGATTATTATTATTAAAGTAGTTTAACCAGACCACTGAGCTGACTTTCAGCTCTCATAGGGCTGGCCCGAAGGATTTGATTAAAATACTAGGTCAAGGCCTGAGGTCAAATGCTAGGACCCAATAGATCATTCAGTACAATGATGAATGAATTAAAATGAAATTAAAAACTGCACATAGGCACATCTTCTCATACTGAAACACATACATACAATAAATACATTTACTCAGACTAAAACGGTATATTAAAATTCAGAATATAAATTAAGCAAAATTTTAAAATTTTGCCCTTTTTTTTAAATTCAACAAGGGTTAAAAGGGCTTTCAAGCTTTTATTATTTACTTATTTTTATATTTTATTAATTAAATTACAGTTCTTCAAGAACATCAAAATTGGAACGATTGAAAATGTAAAAGATTCTGACAAAATTTCTTTCACTGATCTATTTCCAAAAGTTGACATTCGTTGTTGGTCATACTTTAGACACTCACATAACACATGTCTGACTGTTATTATTACTCTGCATTCCAAGCACTCTGGAGCCGGGCCATGTGGGCTGCTCATTAAGTGCCCATGTGTCAGACGAGTATGGCCTATTCTGAGACGTGTTAAAATTACTTGTGCGTGTCTCTCTCTCTCTGATATGATGAACTCCATTTTTTAACATTAGGTTTTATTTCTTTCAATTTATTACTTTCAGGTTCATCTCATATAGCTCTGTGCTGGAGCAGTGGTCGTAATCTGTGCCGGAACAATGCCATTAGAGGGTCCAGGGGTACTTAAATCTTTAACACTACTTAGCATAAAGATTGAAGGAAAGAGAGAAAAAAAAAATAAACCTGAAAACCTTAAAAAGATATCATCAGCCTTTCATGGAGTTTATACTTCCACCAATGGCACAAGTGAGAACTGACTCCCAAATGTCTGCTCCCTACCCTACCCCACAGGGGATGGCACAACATGATTCGAGTGGCCCAAGTGTAAGCTAAACCCGCTTGCTAGGACTGAGAGTATTTCAAAAATACAATCATCCCCACCCTAATCATATCATGGGCAAAATGGATAGAATGCCGAGAGTCCTATCCCTAGAACCAGACACCCTGGAATCCGTGGTGTAGCCCTAAAGAATAGTTCCGCCTTTGAGCTATCAATCCGATAACTCTCAGGTCTGAACATTATTGGGCAGTTGATGATCCTACCACAGTTCTCACTATTTAGCTTCGGATATAAACCCATTCCCAGCTATGATATCTTTTCCTATTTATCAGGTCCAATTAATTTTAGTAACAGTGGAAAATTCCACATAATATAATCCAAACAAATATATAATGCCATATGGGACTCTTGGACTTAAACCCGGGAACGGTTTCCTGGGGTTCAAGAGGCCCCTCACCACGTCAAGGTGGTCCCAAAACGAGGGGGCCTTCCTGACGAAGTAAGTCAGTTCCAGCAGATGTATAATAGACACGATTTTCCTTTCTTGTATTTACCTCATGAGATCTCGAGGAGCGACACATAATTATGGAGAATGGACAGGTCTTAAGCGTAGATCAGACTCTGATACATTTATTAAAAAAAGTAGGACGAGGAACTTCTTGACATGCATGGGGACAGACAGGATTTCCGTAACGTCTGGGGCACAGATCCAATTTGCCTGTCTACAAGAGGGGAGACAAGACAGAACGTTCCACTTATAGGGTAATTTCCCTTAAGTCGCATGTCTTAATAAGAATTAAAGGAGAATATTAAATCTTGGCTAATGGCAAAGTGGTTTCTGGCTTGCAATGAGGTGGGAATGGGAGGAAGCATTTTTGGCTTTTATGCACAATTTGATAACATGACCGCACAAACAAACAAAAAATTGATGTTAAATGTTTGTGATTTTGCTGAATATAGCATACGAATGTACTAATGATAATCAGAGCAGAGCAGATGTGTGCATGCATTAGCAACAATACAGAAATGTACATAAAAAATGAAAGAGGATCATAAAGAACTTCAATGGTGGGCACTGAGTTATGCCTAAACGAACAATTATCCCAACAACGTGGCACCGGACGAGTGAAAGAACTGAACTTCCTGTCAGAGCGTCCTCTTCTGTCATGCACAAAAAGGAAATGATATCGATGACATGGTTCGTATGATTACACTCTTCACTCTTGGAGTTGTCAGTTAACCAAGAAAGTACATATGTAAATTCCTTCAGAAGTTGCCAGGTGACCCTCTAGTCAAGTAAGTTCATTATTATTATTATTATTAAAGTAGTTTAACCAGACCACTGAGCTGACTTTCAGCTCTCACAGAGCTGGCCCGAAGGATTTGATTAAAATACTAGGTCTAGGCCTGAAGTCAAGCACAAGGACCCAATAGATCATCCAATACTAAGATGAATGAATTAAAATGAAATTAAAAACTGCACTTAGGCACATCCTCTCATACAATAAATACATTTACTCAGACTTCCTTACATACATACTAAAGTGGTATATTAAAATTCAGAATATAAATTAAACAAAAATTTAAAAATTTTTCTTTTTAGTAAAATTCAAATGTTAAAAGGGTTTTCATACTTTTATTATTTACTTATTTTTATATTTTGTTAATTAAATTACAGTTCTTCAAGAACATCAAAACTGGAATGACTGAAAATGTGAAAGATTCTGACAAAATTTCTTTCAGTGATTTATTTCCAAAAGTAGACATTCGTTGTCGGTCATACTTTGGACATTCACATAACACATGTCTGACCGTTATTATTACTCTGCATTCTGAGCACTCCGGAGCCGGGCCATGTGGGCTGCTCATTAAGTGCCCATGTGTCAGACGAGTATGGCCTATTCTGAGGCGTGTTAAAATTACTTGTGCGTGTCTCTCTCTTTGATATGATGAACTCCATTTTTTAACATTAGGTTTTATTTCTTTCAGTTTATTACTTTCAGGTTCTTCATCCCATATATATTGCCATTTATTGATGGTACCCATTTTTATGTGGGTTACATAATCTGTAACAGGGATATTCACATTTGATCTTGTCATGTGAGTTGCTGCTTTAGCTGCTTTGTCTGCATCTTCATTTCTTTTGATCCCTACATGCGCAGGGATCCAACATATTTCTACATTTTTTCCATTATTATATAATTTTTGGAGATATAATTTAATTTGTTGTTCTATATTATTATTTGATTTGTAACTTTGAATAGCTTCTATAGCGCTTCTTGAATCACTGAAAATCACAAAATTATTGAATGATGATTCTTTAATTATTTTTATAGCTGATGCAATTCCATACAATTCTGCTGTAAATACAGAGGCATTATTAACCCTTTGATTACGGCCGAGATGAGACCTCACACTTACCACAATCCGGAGGGTTTTCAGACGGCAGTCACCCGTAGCATGCTACCAGACGCACGAAATCGCAAACAATCATTGTAATAGCGCGTGTATTTGTTGTTTTGCTACAAATTAACCTGTTTTATTTATATGATAATATTGTGATAGTAGCGATCCGTGATATAGATATTATCCAATTAATGTAACAACACAAATAAATAAACATAGGATAAGTACTATATATCGGGGTTTACTGTTGCCAGAGGTATAAGCACTGCACTGATTGAGGATGACACTGTCTTCTTTTTTTTGTCATTTTCTCTAATTCTG